>NC_086449.1:794183158-794483158 GCF_028390025.1 Pseudophryne corroboree | reverse complement strand
TGTGCATGTGGATAAATGCCCATTACACCTATTTCTATATATACTCCAGTGTTACCAGCATCTACACATTACCTGGCCTGTAACTCTAGCGTCCGCTCTTTACCGGAGATCTGGAAGGTGTGCAGATAATCCTCATTGTGAGTCTCCACCACCTTCATGCCGTCTAGCCCGATCTTTGTACGGACGGAGTACTTCGGCCCCACCAGACTGAACTTGGGCACGCAGTACAGCAACATGTTGTTGAACTGAAAGAAAACAAGATGTAAGAACTTGGCATAGCACGTATGACAGACGCTGCATCTCCCGGCTCCTGGTGGTCGATTACTTCCCCATATATTCTTTCATCATAATTTTTTTTTAAACCGCATACTGGTGGAACAGCAAAAGTAAAAATGTGTTTCTACAGTGTATACTGTCCCGCTGTCACATTTATATTATATTAAAAATGTCCGTCTTTCTTTGAAAAATCTTCCCAGTAAAAGCCTCAAATTCTCAAAGGGCTTGCATCAAACATAGTGACTATGTACTCTGGTTACCAGATGATACCTCACTGATTGGTTGGATAATTTTGGAAGTATTACTCGTTACCTGAGTGATATACATAATTTTTTGACCTACCAGGTTAAATAATTTTATGAGTATCCCCCAAAAATTGATCCCTGAGTGCCACGTGTTGTTTGTTAACACACCAGGCCCTGTGGATGATACATTAGAATTTATTCTGGTCCTTATGTTTGATGCAAACCCTTTGAGAACTCTACTATAAGCTGTATAAATCCAAAAGGGTAACTGCCCTAAAAAATATACCCCTGATGACGTCTCAGCAGAGACTAAACGCGTTGGGTTTTCTCTCATTGTACCGTGACCTCTTATGAGGAGGAGATTGTAAAGAAACATCTATCTGTCTGTATGGGTTTTCTTTCACTGTACTGAGACCTCTCATGAGGAGGAGACTGTAAAGAAACATCTATTCGTCTGTATATTAACTCATGTAAATATTCTGAAGTTGTGCTAACAATTGAAAAAATTATTTCATTTTTTTTCTTCTTATGGGAATGTACAACACTTTTTATGCATTTTAAGAAATTGTATGAAATGATCACATTATTTATTCATAATCCATGATAAAGGTTATATCCCACGTTTGAGTATAAACTCTATAATGGGGGTTAAGATTAGTTGGGTATGTATTATATCCCCGTGCGCCAATCTCACTTTTACTATATGTTTCTTGTTGTCTGGGTTCTGTCTAACAGAGAACTCCGTGAGGTAAGGCAGCCTACCAAATTCTCGATTTGGAACTGGTGCAATAGGAGAGTTTTTTGCATATATATATATATATATATATATATATATATATATATATATATATAGAAATCCAATAAATGAACGGCACTCAGAGACAGCAGCAGGTCAAATGGTGTATTAGTGTCAGTTGACCTGCTGCTTTCTCTGAGTGCCGTTCATTTATTGGATTTCTACATATTGATTGATCTGGCACCTGAGCAAGTTGACGTTTTGGAGGAGTGCCGGCTGCTGCTGTACCTGTATATATATATATATATATATATATATATAGATATAGATATACACATATCTATATCTATATATAAATATATATATATATATATATAAATAAGATTTTACTTACCGATAAATCTATTTCTCGTAGTCCGTAGTGGATGCTGGGACTCCGTAAGGACCATGGGGAATAGCGGCTCCGCAGGAGACAGGGCACAAAATAAAAGCTTAAGGATCAGGTGGTGTGCACTGGCTCCTCCCCCTATGACCCTCCTCCAAGCCTCAGTTAGGATACTGTGCCCGGACGAGCGTACATAATAAGGAAGGATATTGAATCCCGGGTAAGACTCATACCAGCCACACCAATCACACCGTACAACTTGTGATCTGAACCCAGTTAACAGTATGATAAACGCAAAGGAGCCTCTGAAAAGATGGCTCACAACAATAATAACCCTAATCTTTGTAACAATAACTATATACAAGTATTGCAGACAATCCGCACTAGGGATGGGCGCCCAGCATCCACTACGGACTACGAGAAATAGATTTATCGGTAAGTAAAATCTTATTTTCTCTGACGTCCTAGTGGATGC
Organism: Pseudophryne corroboree; assembly: GCF_028390025.1. NCBI lineage: Eukaryota > Metazoa > Chordata > Amphibia > Anura > Myobatrachidae > Pseudophryne > Pseudophryne corroboree. The sequence continues at coordinate 794,481,041 of NC_086449.1, read as the reverse complement.
TGGGACTCCGTAAGGACCATGGGGATTATACCAAAGCTCCCAAACGGGCGGGAGAGTGCGGATGACTTTGCAGCACCGAATGAGAGAACTCCAGGTCCTCCTCAGCCAGGGTATCAAATTTGTAGAATTTAGCAAACGTGTTTGCCCCTGACCAAGTAGCTGCTCGGCAAAGTTGTAAAGCCGAGACCCCTCGGGCAGCCGCCCAAGATGAGCCCACTTTCCTTGTGGAATGGGCTTTTACTGATTTTGGCTGTGGCAATCCTGCCACAGAATGTGCAAGCTGAATTGTACTACAAATCCAACGAGCAATCGTCTGCTTAGAAGCAGGAGCACCCAGCTTGTTGGGTGCATACAGGATAAACAGCGAGTCAGATTTTCTGACTCCAGCCGTCCTGGAAACATATATTTTCAAGGCCCTGACAACGTCAAGCAACTTAGAGTCCTCTAAGTCCCTGGTAGCCGCAGGTACCACAATAAGTTGGTTCATGTGAAATGCAGAAACCACCTTAGGTAGAAATTGAGGACGAGTCCTCAATTCCGCCCTGTCAGAATGAAAAATTAAGTAAGGGCTTTTATATGATAAAGCCGCCAATTCTGACACACGCCTGGCTGAAGCCAAGGCTAACAGCATCGACACCTTCCATGTGAGATATTTTAAGTCCACAGTGGAAAGTGGTTCAAACCAATGTGACTTTAGAAAACTCAACACCACATTGAGATCCCAAGGTGCCACTGGAGGCACAAAAGGAGGCTGTATGTGCAGCACCCCTTTTACAAATGTCTGAACTTCAGGTACTGAAGCCAGTTCTTTCTGGAAGAAAATCGACAGGGCCGAAATTTGAACCTTAATGGACCCTAATTTTAGGCCCATAGACAGTCCTGTTTGCAGGAAATGAAGGAAACGACCCAGTTGAAATTCCTCTGTAGGGGCCTTCTTGGCCTCACACCACGCAACATATTTACGCCAAATGCGGTGATAATGTTTTGCGGTTACGTCCTTCCTGGCTTTGACCAGAGTAGGGATGACTTCTTCTGGAATGCCTTTTTCCCTCAGGATCCGGCGTTCAACCGCCATGCCGTCAAACGCAGCCGCGGTAAGTCCTGGAACAGACAAGGCCCCTGCAGTAGCAGGTCCTTTCTTAGAGGTAGAGGCCACGGTTCGTCCGTGAGCATCTCTTGAAATTCCGGGTACCAAGTCCGTCTTGGCCAATCCGGAACCACGAGTATAGTTCTTACTCCTCTCCTTCTTATGATTCTCAGTACTTTTGGTATGAGAGGCAGAGGAGGGAACACATACACTGACTGGTACACCCACGGCGTTACCAGAGCGTCCACTGCTATTGCCTGAGGGTCCCTTGACCTGGCGCAATATCTGTCCAGTTTTTTGTTTAGACGTGACGCCATCATGTCCACCTTTGGTTTTTCCCAACGGTTTACAATCAGGTGGAAGACTTCTGGGTGAAGTCCCCACTCTCCCGGGTGAAGGTCGTGTCTGCTGAGGAAGTCTGCTTCCCAGTTGTCCACTCCCGGAATGAATACTGCTGACAGTGCTATCGCATGATTTTCTGCCCAGCGAAGAATCCTTGCAGCTTCTGCCATTGCCCTCCTGCTTCTCGTGCCGCCCTGTCTGTTTACGTGGGCGACTGACGTGATGTTGTCCGATTGGATCAACACCGCCTGACCCTGAAGCAGAGGTTTTGCTTGACTTAGGGCATTGTAAATGGCCCTTAGTTCCAGAATGTTTATATGAAGAGACGTTTCCAAGCTTGACCACAGGCCCTGGAAATTCCTTCCCTGTGTGACTGCTCCCCAGCCTCTCAGGCTGGCATCCGTGGTTACCAGGATCCAATCCTGAATGCCAAATCTGCGGCCCTCTAGTAGATGAGCACTCTGCAGCCACCACAGGAGAGACACCCTTGTCCTTGGCGACAGGGTTATCCGCTGATGCATCTGCAGATGCGATCCGGACCATTTGTCCAGTAGATCCCACTGAAATGTTCTTGCATGGAATCTTCCGAATGGAATCGCTTCGTAAGAAGCCACCATTTTCCCCAGGACCCTCGTGCACTGAGACCTGTCCTGGTTTTAGGAGGTTCCTGACTAGCTCGGATAACTCCCTGGCCTTCTCCTCCGGGAGAAACACCTTCTTCTGGACTGTGTCCAGAATCATTCCTAGGAACAGTAGACGTGTCGTTGGAATCAGCTGCGATTTTGGAATATTTAGAATCCACCCGTGCTGACGTAACACTACCTGAGATAGTGCTACTCCGACTTCTAACTGTTCCCTGGATCTTGCCCTTATCAGGAGATCGTCCAAGTAAGGGATAATTAAAATGCCTTTTCTTCGTAGAAGAATCATCATTTCGGCCATTACCTTGGTAAAGACCCGAGGTGCCGTGGACAATCCAAACGGCAGCGTCTGAAACTGATAATGACAGTTTTGTACTACAAACCTGAGGTACCCTTGGTGAGAAGGGTATATCGGGACGTCTTTGATGTCCAGAGACACCATATAGTCCCCTTCTTCCAGGTTTACTATCACTGCTCTGAGTGACTCCATCTTGAATTTGAACCTTTTTATGTAAGTGTTCAAGGATTTCAGATTTAAAATTGGTCTCACCGAGCCGTCCGGCTTCGGTACCACAAACAGCGTGGAATAATACCCCTTTCCTTGTTGCAGGAGGGGTACCTTGATTATCACCTGCTGGGAATACAGCTTGTGAATGGCTTCCAAAACTGCCTCCCTGTCGGAGGGAGACTTTGGTAAAGCAGACTTCAGGAAACGACGAGGGGGAAACGCCTCGAATTCCAGTTTGTACCCCTGCGATACTACCTGTAGAATCCAGGGATCCACTTGCGAGTGAGCCCACTGCGCGTTGAAATTCTTGAGACGGGCCCCCACCATATCTGAGTCTGCTTGTAAAGCCCCAGCGTCATGCTGAAGACTTGGCAGAAGCAGGGGAGGGCTTCTGCTCCTGTGAAGCGGCTGCATGGTGCAGTCTTTTTCCTCTTCCTCTGCCCCGGGGCAGAAAAGAATGGCCTTTTGCTCGCTTGTACTTATGGGAACGAAAGGACTGAGTTTGAAAAGACGGTGTCTTTTTCTGCTGATGTGGAGTGACCTGGGGTAAAAAGGTGGATTTTCCAGCCGTTGCCGTGGCCACCAGGTCCGATAGACCAGCCCCAAATAACTCCTCCCCTTTATACGGCAATACTTCCATGTGCCGTTTGGAATCCGCATCCCCTGACCACTGTCGCGTCCATAACGCTCTTCTGGCAGAGATGGACATAGCACTTACTCTTGATGCCAGGGTGCAAATATCCCTCTGTGCATCACGCATATATAGTAATGCATCCTTTAAATGTTCTATAGTTAACAAAATATTGTCCCTATCCAGGGTATCAATATTCTCGGTCAGGGAATCCGACCATGCGACTCCAGCACTGCACATCCAGGCTGAGGCGATTGCTGGTCGCAGTATAACACCAGTATGTGTGTATATACTTTTTAGGATATTTTCCAGCCTTCTATCAGCTGGTTCTTTGAGGGTAGCCGTATCAGGAGACGGTAACGCTACTTGTTTTGATAAACGTGTGAGCGCCTTATCTACCCTAGGGGGTGTTTCCCAACGCGCCCTAACCTCTGGCGGGAAAGGATATAATGCTAATAATTTTTTAGAAATTAGCTGTTTTTTATCGGGGGAAACCCACGCTTTTTCACACACCTCATTTATTTCCTCTGACTCAGGAAAAAATATTGGTAGTTTTTTCTCACCCCACATAATACCCTTCTTTGTGGTACTTGTAGTGTCAGAAAGGTTCAATGCCTCTTTCATTGCCGTGATCATGTAACGTGTGGCCCTACTGGACATTACGTTTGTCTCGTCACCGTCGACACTAGACTCAGTATCTGTGTCAGGGTCTGTGTCGACCCACTGAGGTAACGGGCGTTTTAGCGCCCCTGACGGTGTCTGAGACGCCTGGACAGGCACTAATTGATTTGCCGGCTGTCTCATGTCGTCAACAGTTTTTTGCAAATTGCTGACATTATCACTTAATTGTTTAAATACAATCATCCAGTCAGGTGTCGACTCCCTAGGGGGTGACATCACCAACACAGGCAACTGCTCCGCCTCCACATAATTTTCCTCCTCATACATGTCGACACACGCGTACCGACACACAGCACACACACCGGGAATGCTCTGATAGAGGACAGGACCCCACTTAGCCCTTTGGAGAGACAGAGGGAGAGTCTGCCAGCACACACCCAGCGCTATATATATATATACAGGGATAACCTTATATAAGTGTTACTCCCTTATAGCTGCTGTTAATATATTTATTTGCTGCCAAACGTGCCCCCCCTTCTCTTTTTTACCCTGATTCTGAAGCAGGACTGCAGGGGAGAGTCAGGGAGCCGTCCTTCCAGCGGAGCTGTGAGGGAAAATGGCTCTTGTGTGCTGAGGAGATAGGCTCCGCCCCTTCACGACGTCCTTATCTCCCGCTTTTTTGTGTAAAATGGCAGGGGATTAAAATACATCCATATAGCCCAGGAGCTATATGTGATGTATTCTGTTTTGCCACCTAAGGTATTCTGTTATATTGCGTCTCAGGGCGCTCCCCCCCCAGCGCCCTGCACCCTCAGTGACCGGAGTGTGAAGTGTGCTGAGAGCAATGGCGCACAGCTGCGGTGCTGTGCGCTACCTTAGTCTGAAGACAGGATGTCTTCTGCCGCCGATTTCACCGGACCTCTTCGTCTCTTCTGGCTCTGTAAGGGGGACGGCGGCGCGGCTCCGGTGACCCATCCAGGCTGAACCTGTGATCGTCCCTCTGGAGCTAGTGTCCAGTAGCCTAAGAAACCCGATCCACTCTGCACTCAGGTGAGTCCGTTTCTTCTCCCCTTAGTCCCACGATGCAGTGAGCCTGTTGCCAGCAGGACTCACTGAAAATAAAAAAACCTAACTAAACTTTTATTCTAAGCAGCTCAGGAGAGCCACCTAGATTGCACCCTTCTCGGCCGGGCACAAAAATCTAACTGAGGCTTGGAGGAGGGTCATAGGGGGAGGAGCCAGTGCACACCACCTGATCCTTAAGCTTTTATTTTGTGCCCTGTCTCCTGCGGAGCCGCTATTCCCCATGGTCCTTACGGAGTCCCAGCATCCACTAGGACGTCAGAGAAATATATATATCTATATATATCTATCTATCTATCTATACAGAATAGTCCTTACCAAACAGCGGCACTCAGAGACTGGAACAGGCTGTTCCAGTCTCTGAGTGCCGCTGTTTGGTAAGGACTGTTCTGCAAATAATTCTACTCCGGAAGGCACCAGAGCATTTTATATTTCTAGAAGGGTGAGTGCCAATCCATTTGTAGACTGTGTATATATATCTATCTATCTATATATCTATATATATATATATCTATATATATATATATATATATATATATATATATATCTATATCTTAGCTAGTGACTGGACTATACACACTTGAGCCCAGATGTAATGAAGAAGACGAATATACTGTACCAGGAAGAGGTGTCTCTCCTGGGCGGACGTGTTGCGAGCAGCCAGTTTAAGAATCTGTCCCTCTTTTATAAACTCGTTGGACGGGTGGACAATGTCCTCCTCTTCCCCCAGCATTTCATACACCATCATCAGCTTCTTTACACTCTCCTGTAACAGCAGCACAGATCCAATCCACAGTGAGTACACTCCAGAGAGGTTTATTCAGGCAACATTTCTGCATTAAGACTCTGCAAATGGTGGCTCGTAAACTATCAATGAACTACAAGTCCCAGAAACCTTGGTCTACCTCTACTTGGAAAAATACTTGTCTGAAAACTAGGCAATAGCTGGACAAGTGGACCCATGTTATACAGAAGTGCTGCTTCAATGGGGGCAGTTGTATTAAGCCTGGAGGAGTGACAAAGCAGTGTTAAGTACAAGGTGATAACACACCAGCCAATCAGCTCCAATATGTAAATTGACAGTTAGGGGCTGATTGGCTGGTACGGTATCACCTTGCACTTATCATTGCTTTATCACTTCTCCAGGCTTACTTAATACATCTGCCCCCATGGGTTTCATTTACAAAACCTTATAGTTGTTGGAATGGTCGCTGGGGGCTGCAGAGTATGCCCACCCCCACCCCATCAATGCAGACATGAGCGATATTCAATTTACATACCATTTTCCGGATGGCCGTATTTGAGTGACTTGCCGCAGTTGAAATAATGTCAAGGGACTCTGCGCGAGAGAGAGAGAGAGAGAGAGAGACAGTTACCAGGTATATAATGTAACCCATTTTACAGGTGATGCAGATTGGGGTGGTGAGGAGATATCTGAAACTATCTAATTATTATCTTTTAATCGTTAGCCATCACAATAATAATGATGCCAGATTTATGGCTGAGCTTTAATCACATTATATGCAGGTGCTGCCACCATGGCCACAGGTCTACACTCTTCCCCATAATACAGGTACGTATCAGCACCTGTAGGTGCACGAACTCACAGAGGAGCATTTGTGCTGCAATTATAACCATGTGCAGTTTGTAAGTGACGCTGATCAGTGCACTGAGTCCAGGTTCAACCAAACGGGCAACGGCTCTACAGCAAACCAAAATGTGCTCTTACTCTCGCCATCCTTCCGATCGAGTGAGTCTTCCGGTAGCTTGCGGAGATAGTCCTTGAGCAGCATCTCGTAGCGTGGGATTCGTTGTACTGGTCCCAGCATATGGTGCTGCAGGGTTAAATTGCCGCACTTCCCTTCTCTCTGTAATAGACATGTAGAGTTTTGTATTACCAACTTAAAATACTACTGAAACATTAAAATGGAACCAAACCCCCCCCAGGGCCATCTTAACAGCATTGCAGGCCCTGGGAAAATAATAATAATAACTTATCCCTCCTGCAGTCCAGCGCCGTCTCTCTACATGCTTCCACACAGTGATCGGATGTAAACACTCCGATTGGTGGATAACTTCAGCCATCCACCACAGCATGCTGACAGCCATTCACTGTCTGGCTGCAAGCTGGGAGACAGGTTAGGAATGCTGCACTCTGATTGGTGGATAGCTCCAGCCATCCCACAATCAGCATGCTGGCAGCCATTCACTGTCTGGCTGCAAGCTGGGAGAGAGGTAGGGAATGCTGCAGTCTGATTGGTGGATAGCTCCAGCCATCCCACAATCAGCATGCTGGCAGACATTCACTGTCTGACTGCAGGCTGGGAGGCAGGTAGACAATGTCTGCCTGGCCACTCTGTGTATTCACAATCAGAGCAGTTGGGCAGCATTCTCCACGTCTGCCAAGAAGCTCCGGAGGCACCGATCCAGGGGGCAAATGTCCCCGACCTAGCCTACCCCTGCTTGAAGGCCCTAGAATTGTGGGGCCCTGGGCAGCTGCCTAGCGAGCCAAAATATTAAGATGGCCCTGACCCCATTCCGAAAATTATACAGAGAAGGCTGATCTGGACTGTTTTGCCTTTCCCTGAATGTCCAAAAAGCGTCACTGTAATCTAGGTACACACTCGGACGATGCATCGGCCAGCTGGCTGTTCCGCCAACCTGACAATTGGTAAGTGCATACACACTTACCAATTGTCGGCCCTATGTGTCATGCCTGATGTCACATCACAACTGGGCAGGCATTTACATGTGCTCTTCCAGTTGTGATGTCAGTCACCGACGGCCTCTGCAGCAAGTATACGGGTGATCGGGTGATCGCCCGTAAACACAGCACGATGTGCTGATATATCTACAGATATATTGGCCATCAACTGTGCTGCACAGCCCACGCGCCCACGATATATCGGCCGTTCAATTGAACGGGCGATATATCGGCTAGTGTGTACCCAGCTTTAAATGTATCAAGTAGTTGCTTACTACATGCTGCCACTTTTCTTTGAAAACCAGTCCCCATTTTCCACGGCAGCACCCAGTATGCAAATAGTAGAACATTTAAATTTTTAATTTCAACTGTACAGAAGCATACCTTCTACACAGAGGCAGAGTACCGCTGCTAACAGGATACCACCTTAAGGTGCACCTTACCCTCCCACCAAAAAAATGGTCACAAATAATGGTCCTGTCCACAACATTTGTGAATCCACAGTGTGTAGGCGATGCTGTTACACTATTGGCTTATTTAATAAGGCATCGGAGGATCGAAGTGCAGTCCTTTATCCTCTTAGCTGCTACAGGATACCGCAATGATGGCTACTTAAGTTTGGTAAATGTAACCAAGTAGACCAATGGGTATTCATATACGTGCCATGCACATTGATAGATTATCAATAAAGTATGTCGGCTAAATTCCAAACTGGACAATATGAAGCTACTGACATTGTCCATTTCCTCTTCTCAAATGAATAATATTATATTACGACAAACCAACAAAAATCCGAAAGACAAAAATAAAAAAAAAGTTTCTGTGTATTTTCCATCCCTCCGCCACACACACACATTCTCAGCAATGACCATAGCGGCAGCCTCACCTGAATTTCTTCAACAACGTGTTTAAACTGCGCAGACCGATCCATCCACGTTTTCACCGTTTCCATGGCGTTGTCGAAGTTTTTGACGTACTCCGCGTACATCTTTAGGAACGGCGCCAACTTTTGAAAAATGTCACCAATTCTCGGGCTGACGGACCTGTCCAAAAACGCAAGTTGCAGAGTTCAAAGATAAGGATGGACTGAAAATATGCTCTGGCAGAGCGAAGTATTTCCATGAAGACGACCAAAATCCCGGCTATAATTAGGTGTTTGTGGGCCTATTCTATTTTTTTTTAAATGTCACCCCGCAGAGTTTACAGATGTCAGAGAACCACATCTGTCCTGCAGGCTCCAGCTGGAGAGCATTGCTACAGAACGCCAAACTAATCGGCTTTAAACAATAGAGGGGAGAAAAGTAATTTGGATCACTCATGAAATCAGTTGCCGTGGGGGAGAGGGGATCATAGATAGAGGACTATTGTGGTCAGCTTAGGCCTCAATCCCTCCTCTGTACTGACACAATATGGTCGCGTGTCATGTGACCCTTCCCAATATATCAGAAGTGTCTGATTGCAAACAATCAATACTTTTTTTTTTGTGCTACAAAATTGAAATAATTTATAAACTCAAGCTTCCGCAGGTCTCAGTCCGGTCCCTGATTTCTAGCAAAGTGCTCAGCTGCAGTTTTATGAATAACGGCCCAACCCAGATATTCCCTGGGCTATATTCTGAAATCACTGAACAGCCAGATATCTTTTCCCTCTGCATCCTAATCGCTGCAAAGTTACGACACCACGAGTTGAGCTCAGGACACAAATCCTATTTTTTCAGCACCTCCACCCATAGTGAAGATCCCAAATGCCGCTGCAGGAACACACTGGTGAAACTCAAACTAAACTCTGCAAAACTCATGGTCCTTAATCTTGTATGGATCACAGATTTACTGACAGCAATGACGGCGGCGACGGTGTGTTTGGGAGGGTATGACTGGAGCCTGGGAACCCCCTCGGAGCAGAAGCCGCAACTCATTTCAGCACCACAGCCACAGTGTTTGGTCTATAGGTTTGGCTGGCATGACCCCACTGCGCCGCCAGCAGCTCCTTAGTCCAATCAGAGCCGGAAGCCGCCACCGGGGGGGAACATACTGTCAAACTTTTTTTTTTGTTCCTTTATAGGGGGAGATTCAAATGTTTGAAAAGTCATTTGGGAGTCTGTTTTTTCCTATCTAATAGACAGGAAAAACAGACACCCAACTGACTTTTCAAACATTTGAATCTCCCCCATTAACTGAACTTTGTTCCACTTTTTGGGGGAGATTCAAATGTTTGAAAAGTCGGTTGGGTGTCTGTCTAATATACAGGAAAAAACAGATACCCAACTGACTTTTCAAACATTTGAATCTCCCCCTTTAAATCATTATTAGAGATCAAGCTCCTTCGAGTATTGGTATTCACAGCGATACGTGTTCCCTCTACCTATTCGTATAACGCCGATATAATCCCCACAATTATCTATCGTTCGAAGCCCCTTTAATAGCTTCAGTATTTGGAATCTCACCCTCTGAATTCCAGCCACACCCTGGCCAAATGGAAACATGCATTTCCTCTACATAACATTATAAAATTAATTTTCGCCAATATTTATAATTACGTCTCGCTCTTGTTTATAAGTGTGTTAAAAAAAATCCATTATTGCAAATAAAAATAGATACATTTATTTCTGCTGAAGAGTAAATCTCAACAGAAAATACGCTGCCCAGACAATTTTTTTTCCTGATAAAAATGCATGCAACAACAGGAATTTTTTCCTTTTGGGACATAATGATAAACAGACCGCTTACTGAGTACAGTCACAAGAATGATACTTAAATTAATGTACATAATAGTCTTGCTTTTAGAACTTTTACTTTGTCTTTTTCCCCACTTGATGAATGAAAAGGTGTGCGTCTATTCAACTGAAGAACGCTACTTACCATTCATTCATCCGCTCCTCTAACGCCGGCAACAGGAACGACGAATGAAAGCTGTGAATGGATGAGATGTTGGAGAAGATTTTGTTCGGCACATCCACCGGAAAAGAACCTTTCTTGGCTTCAGTTTCCAGAGCTTTATTAAAAGTCTGGGGAAAAAAGAAATATATATTTTAAGATACTTTCTACTTCATCCACTAGGGGACACTGGAGCATATAGACAATGGGGTATAGGCAAGTGGATAATTGGTGCCTGGCACTTTAACTTTTTCAGGAAGTGTAGCTGGCTCCTCTCCCTCTATGGGGGACTTGTACTAAGCAGTGATAAAAGTGGAGAAGTGAGCCAGTGGAGAAGTTGCCCACGGCAACCAATCAGCTGCTCTGTATACTTTTAGATGCAAATTATAAATGTTACGTCAATGCTGATTGGTTGCCATGGGCAACTTCTACACGGCTCACTTCTCCACTTTTAGAACTGCTTAGTACATCTCCCCCTATATCCCTCCGAGCCTGGTTTTCAACAAGTCTTTATTATTATTATTATTATTATTATACTTTATTTATATGGCGCCACAAGGGTTCCACAGCGCCCAATTACAGAGTACATAAACAAATAATCAAACATGAAAACAGCAACTTACAGTTGATGACAGTATAGGACAAGTACAGGGTAAATAAATATAGCTACATCAGCAGATGACGCTGGAATAAGTATCAGGTGGCAGAAGACTGATGGATTTGGTGCAGTTGAAGATTATTAAAGTAAGAAAGGATAAGTACATGAGGGAAGAGGGCCCTGCTCGTGAGAGCTTACATTCTAAAGGGGAGGGGTAGACAGACAGGGTGGCACAGATGGGGTACATAGAGAGCGTAGAACAGAGGGTTAGAATGAGATTTGGCTGGGTTTGGTGAAGAAGTGGGTCTTGAGAGCCCGTTTGAAGTTTTGTAGAGAGGTGGAGAGTCTGAGGGGGAGAGGTAGGGAATTCCAGAGAAGTGGTGCAGCACGTGAAAAATCTTGGAGGTAGGAGTGGGAGGAAGTAATCCGTAGGCAGGAGAGTCTGCGTGCATTAGCAGAGCGAAGAGGACGGGTGGGAGTGTAAAGGGAGCAAGGTCAGAGATGTAGATGGGAGAGGAGTGGGTGAGGGCTTTGTAAGCGAGTGTGAGAAGCTTGAAATGGATTCTGAAAGGGAAGGGAAGCCAGTGGAGGTCTAGTAAGAGAGGAGAGGTGGACGTAGTGCGTTTGGTGAGGAAGATGAGCCGGGCAGCAGCATTGAGGATAGATTGGAGTGGAGAGAGGTATTTGTCAGGAATAACCTAGTTATTATCTAGTATGTACAGTACGTATATCAAATACAAAAGTCTGTTGGAGACATTTACTAAGCAGTGATAAGAGCTCACTTCTCCACTCTTATCACTGCTTAGTAAATGTCCCCCTGTGTTTCATAAAGTGTATATGATTAGTGGGTTAATGGAGTGGGTAGTATTAAAACATTTAAACTTTATAATTATTCGAGGATATGCTTATTAAAGAGGCAAAAATATTATTCTGCACAATTTTTAGCCATATGGCATTGAACACGTAGCTTATGCCAGCTGATGGCACTGCCCCCACAGAATATGGCTCCTGCGTGCCACAGCAGAATTTGTACTGACGCTGCAACAGTCTGGGAGAAAATTTCTGGAGCATGCAACAGGAATCAGCAGCTTCTTACAACAAAAGAAATGTAAGTGCCAATATAACATGTCATGGGGAAGCTGCAAAGGTGGAATGTAGAGGAAACTATAAACGTGCCATCCACAGTCTCTCCTGTATATACATTTTCCCAGGGCCGAATTAAGGAGCACAGGGCCTGGGGCTGAAAATATTCAAGGTCGTGATGGCCATCGACCATTGATGGATAATCATTGATGGTAGATGCTTTTGCATCCAATGGTTCGGCCCCAGCAGTGGCACAATTCCCCCCTCCCCCCCAAGTTGTTTTCCCCCCCTTCTTTGCGGCAGGACAAGGAGCACAGCAGCACAGCACGGCCTGCATCACAGTCAAACAAACCCACAAGGCCCGGGACACTCCTATTATTGGGGCCCCCTATCCATCCAAGGTAGGCACAGGCTAGTTGGCCATTGGCTTATCCCTCCCTCCCCCCTTGTCTCTCTCCAGCCTCACTCCTCGCATGTATTGCTCCAAACCTCCAGCCTCATCTTTCCCACCTCCCCCTGTGTCTCTCAGCCTCCCAATGACTATCAGCCTCCCCATTCCCATGTCTCTTAGACTCCCCATTGTCTTGTGTCTCTCATCCCCCCCATCACCTTGTGTCTCTCAGCCCAGGAGTTAATGCCGAATTTGTGGGGAGGAGGGGGGGTTCCTATAATATTTATATATATATATATATATATATATATACACATACACACACACACACAGTATATATATATATATATATATACACATACATACATATATATATACATACATATACACACACACACACACACATACATTATATAGAACACAAATACACACGCACTTACACTAACTACTGGAGTCTGCTGCAGCAGGAGGTCATTGATGCCGGGTCTGAGCATTTAGTAGCACGGCACTCGATAGATCCAGACTAAGGCAGACAGCATAATTAATCTAAGATCTTTGGTCCGGTCAAAGTACTGCTTTGCCGAGATCAAAGATCTTCGATTGAGTATGCTGGCTGCCTCAGTCTAGATCAGCAGCATACAGGGCACCGACTTGACTCCCAAGTTTCCCGAGGATCCGGGGCCGCCCGGGATCACGGGTCCTGTCACAAGTGTTCCCTTTGACCCCCCGCCTATCGCCGGCCTGAGGCTTCGCCCCAACTCTGATTGGCCTGGTGAGTAATAGAACATGACCATCGATAGGTGAAACTACCTATTGCTTCCCTGTCAATGGTTTTAGATAATCAAGAATAACCACCAACGGTACTATTGATGGTGAACATCAATTGTTAACCCATCGATGCCCACCCCTAGTTCAAGGGCCTATACTGAGAAGGGGGGTGCTGTGACCGGTTCTGTGTGGATGTGGCCAGAGCCAATAAACCCACCAGTATATTTTTGAATTGTGGGAGGAAACTGGAGCACCTGGAAGAAACCCACGCAAGCACGGGGAGAATACACACTCAACACAGTTAGGGCCATGTGGGACTTGAACACAAGACCCCGGTGCTGTGAGGTGCTCAGTGCTGTGGTGTAATGCTACCCATTACACCATCAGATTTACAAGTTATAACCAGCTTTAATATATGCTTGGTTGTCCACCGGAAAGGCAGCAGAGAAGCAGAGAAGATAATTTAAAATAAGTTTGCAGAACATTTTATTATCTATTTACATGGTCCTTAAGGGAAGTCAGACTCTATCACACAGATATCAACACAGAGTTAGAGGGAGCTTCTTGGCTCCCATTGCGGTACCCTCATGTGAGGTAAATGAGTACGAAGGATAAGTAATGACTGTAAGTGACTCTTTACCTCCAGAAGTTCCAGCCTGCTGACGTAAGCCCGCTCCGTCTGTAGAAGCTCATTGGCGATGTTGTGAAGTCTCTGCTCGTTTGTCTCCTAGAAAACAGGAATGTTCTGATTTATGGAGTGATAGAGAGAGAGGAGAGCATTGATCTGTGTGAGGAACGTTAATGAGATACCAAGCTTCCATATAGCCGCATGACGCAGAGCAACATCTGAAAATACCTTCCCAATTAGGAGGTCATTTGACATTTCCTTGGTTCTGCTAATGATAATCCAGGAACCGCAGGAATTTTGATTGTACCTGTTTATTGCACAGCTCCAACCATACCAGACGGAAAACATTTCATGCTGTGTGGGTTTTGTAAGTGGAGTCTGAATTATGTTGGTGTTTTTATTAAAGGGCTGCGAAACATCATCAGAAGTTGATAGAATATGAAAAAAAAAAAACATTTAAAAAAAAATCTGTTTAAAAGTTGATAGGGGAAAACTATGCGCCATTACGTATCCGAATATCTCAAGTTCGGACAGGAAATGAGGCGTATTACATATTTAATTGTTGGTATTCTAATTAGCCATGCATGTATGTATGTATTTAGGTCTAGTGGTGCTTTGGGTTATAATATATGGATAATGGGTCTGATTCTGAGTTTGGCATTGGGCGATCCTGGGTGGCGAGGCGACAGGGAGGTGGCTTAGCACACGCACAGAGATTGCCCGTCTTATACGTGTGTCGCTGAAAGCAGCTACGTACAGACAGGGACCGGATGGGGCGGTATTACATCCCTGGCATTTGTGTGACCCCAGAGCTCCCAAAAAGGGGGTGTGGTCACATATCTTGGGGCGTGGCCTTGTGGCATGCCCCTGTATCTGCATGATGGACAGCCAGCCCCGTCTTGTGCTGGGTAGCCAATCAGAGCGCCAGGAGGCTGCACTGCTCGGCCCGATTGTCCCTCTGTGTGGCCGGAAGGACCCATCAAATCATTGACCTTTCTGACATTTGCCAGAAGTTTCAGATGGGCAGTCCAGCCCTGGGTACAGAGATGCCGTACCCAGACACAGAAATCATAAAGCTGGTGGAAGTTATGTCACAGCGATACTGAAATCAGCATTTCAGTATCAATGAACACTGACATGGGCATCTTAGTCCTTGCACAGTGGGACACATCTGTAGCAGCTTTGTATAAAGTCACACACGGGAGGCCGCAAAAAACGCAGACATGGACAGCGCTGCATCCCTCATGGAATGCGACCCAAAGAGTCTTCCAGGCTGCTGCAGATGTGAGGAATCTATAAGCCAGCTTTTATTTTCCGAGATGAGGAACAAGGTACTTTGCATTTTTGGTACAGGTGCTGAAACGTTCCCATAGTCTGCGACACAGAGTGGAGGGGACCCTCTTCAGGTCGCTAGGCCCCAGTAAAACGTTTCGCACTGTGGTATTATGTGACTATAGAGTTCATTCTAGAATCCGTGCAGGGCGCTGGACCTAGAGGGGCACTAGAGCGCACCGAAAAGGGGGCGCGACCATGCAAAATAGGGGGCGGGGTCATTGCGGGTAATAAAAGTGGGCGGTTCAGCCCGCAGACGTAAAATAGGAGTAGTGGGCGGCCGGCGGCGTCACTGTTGGGGGCGTGCCCAGCACCTACGGAGGTGCTGGGCTTCCCCCAAGCGCTCTCTCAGCATGAATGGATGCCGCGCGCATGCTTTACATCTTTACATGCTGTGAGGGCAGGAAGCGGGCGGCAGTTTCAGCAGGGTGCCGCAGAAAGGGCAGGGCGGGTTTTGCCCTTAGAGAATCGGGCAGGGTGCGGTGCCCTGCTAAAACTGCCTAGCGTGAACACTGACTAGTTCCTACAGTATTTAGTCAATAGGGTGTATATGAGTCACAGCTGGTATTCAACTTCCATTTACATATTGTGCCTAATTCAGATCTGATGGCTCGCTAGAGTTTTTTGCAGCGCTGCGATCAGTTCAGAACTGCGCATGCATATGCACCACAATGCGCAGTCGCGTCACACGGGTACAAAGCGGATTGTTGCTCTGCGATGGGTTTTACGAAGAATTCATTCGCACAGCCGATCGCAAGGAGATTGACAGGAAGAAGGCGTTTGTGGGTGGCAACTGACCGGTTTTCTGGGAGTGGCTGGAAAAACGCAGACGTGTCCAAGCGTTTGCAGGGTGAGTGTCCGACGTCAATTCCGGTCCTGAACTGGCTGAAGTGATCGCAGCGGCTGAGTAAGTCTGGGCAACTCAGAAACTGCACAAAGTTTATTTGTACCGCTCGGCTGCACAAGCGTTCGCACACTTGCACAGCTAAAATACACTCCCCTATAGGCGGCGACTATCTGATCGCAGCGCTGCAAAAAAACTGCTAGCGAGCGATCAGATCTGAATGACCCCCCATTATTACATAAACCATTCAGTGTTCTCTACAAGTGACTTACAATAATGAATCAAAATCGTCCTTTCCCGTTAAGAGTCATTAAACCTGTACATTATTAACACCTATGTAACTTTCCATAACAGTACGAGGATTAGGATATTAGATATTGCCTGGGTGGTCTATAGAGAACCACGCTCAAGTAGCCCTATATAAATGACTCCGTCCATTCATTTACCAGAAGTACTCGTGGTCTGATGTAGGGCAGTTTACAGGAAACGGCTTTATCGTAAAGACTTTCAGCTCTGACAAGCTGCCAATAATGACACAATTAAACGTATATATATTGGAGAATGTTAGACGCTCTCTTGTACAAACAAAATTGTATTAGGGGTATAAATCATTCCAAGATACTGAATAAAAGAATACATGAATCAACATATATGTAAAAATAGCAAAAAATATCCCAACAAGACTGATCAATAAGGGGTAGGTAGCACTTTGTAACTTTTCCGAACGGCATCTCGGGGGGTGAAAACCAAAGCCAATGAGGGGTAGTGTACATTACCCGACATTGCTCCACAGATGTCAACAAGGGCATTGTGTTTTGTTATATTACCTTGTACTGCAGACAGGTTTCATGGGACTCCTGAAATGTTCCAGTTTTTTTGTTAGCCTATAATTACATTTATTCTATTTAAACTTACAGTATACTATGTAGCTGGGGAACGGTTCTGTAAGTTATCAGTGTATAAGTTAAAATGTACAGCACATACCTTTATTTCTCCAGACTCACTAAGTGTAGATTTGATGCTATTCCGGTTGTCCTCAGTGTCTTTATCCTCTGATGGTAAACTAACAGGTGGTTCAGTTTCCTGGTACCCCTCGTTCGTATGTCCGCAGTGACTGGATTTTAAGGATCCATCCCTGGGAGAATTGGGTCCTTCTCCGTTTAGGTGGTTCTGCATAGCAGCTTCATTAGATGGGGGAGACGCCCTCTCCAGAAAAGAGGGTGGACCTGATGTTCCAGGAGAAGGCCCTTGCGTTCTAGTAGGAGATGTTGGCATATCTGGTCCTCCACTGCCAATAAAAAGAGATCTTGAGGCAGGATGACCTTGTATTTCAGACGTTGATGAGTCAGTCTCAGACGTTTCAGTCTCTATCACAGGAGAAGGGTGCGTGTTTTCCTCATATTCCGCCGGGTTAGAGGTGATGATCCCGTTGTATTTTGGTGTTGGGCGGTCCTCTGTTAGCTCCAGACTGATGCCTTGCCTCTGGAGAAGGGGGTGCTCGGTGAAAGGCCGTGGCTGGAGAACTACTTTAGCTACCGTTCGGTGATTGGATCCATTGTTCAGGTCCAGATTTTCTTTCTTGGTGTCAAGAGGGCTGGAGGAAACAGAAATATAAGGCACACATTATAGACATGTCAATCCTCAATAGTCCCTGTAACGGACACTCAAATGCTGGCCACAAGTCGTGTACTTTTCTTTTGGTACTAAACTCCATGGGTTTGTATAGTTTGTGGTTTTCCTCCAAATGACTTCCACAATGCAATGGGAACCATTACTCTACTAAGGTCACATGCGCAGAAAACTCCTCTCCTTGCCTAAAAATGAACCATTTCACTTTACTTCATAGGATATCACTGATGCTCTGGAAACAGCGAGGACCAATCACAGTTCTTGAAACTGTATGACTATGTATTCAAAAATCTAGCAAATATACAAACATGTAACATTCAAATATGCAACTTTTTGTGTTCTAAAATAATAAAACACATAAAAATAATAATAATAATAATAAGTAAATGTGTCTAGTTGATAGATTTAGGTACCGTATGGCGTATTTAGCCACATGGGGCCTAATTTATGTTTGGAAGGAATTGCACAGCTGCAGGAAGCGGCAGTGCAATTCCGTGTCATTAAAATTGAAATGCCGCAGGAGGCATCTCTAGGACAGAGACGCCTCCTCTTAGCATCTGCGATTTGTGATGGTTTCAGGCATTGGCCAGCCTACTGCAAAGAATAATGATGTGCCATAACCCATAGCAACCAGATATCGGGTTTCAGAAGACAAGTGCAGTCAGACTAATGAAAGTAGAAGTCAGTTTGGTTGCATTGTGTTGCAGCACATCGGCTAGACATTGCAAAAGTGCATATATCGCCATTACATGGACTGCATCTGTATCTAGTGCCGCAACAGCCACTTAATAAAACAACAGACGTCAGCTAGGAGACAACAAAGCTAAACATGTTAGTAAAAGTTGCATGAAGACGTGTAAAAGCACCTAGACATCTGCTGTCACCCCCACAGACTTGCCTGGTAATACCAATCAGTACAGCCTAGTGATTGGGCTGAAATCACTATATGAAATGCAGAAGAATGAGCAAATGCATTCATTATTGGTAAATTCTGTTCTAAAATTAGCCGGACAGAAAATGTTCGCAGCACGTGACTGCAGATAATTCACGATTTGCCGTTCCAACCTGCTTCTGGCAGGCAGTGTGTGTGTTTATGTTGACTGACAATATTATTTAATGAAACATACTGTGAGCCGCACACACAGACACACACACACACACACACACACACACACTGCTCATTGCTTTGGCACCGAGCCTCATATCCACGTGCGCTTCATTCCGTAATCCATCGCGCGCAGACACACAGGAAGCTCTATCCAGGTGCTAAGACACAACTGATGGGAAAGGGCAAGGCAGGAAGCCAGTGGATCTGTCAGCTCCACATGTACAGGAAGGACCACCCGAACACAGGGAGATGCCCCCCTGACTGCGAATGGACACCGCCACCTCCCAATGTCTACAGCTGGAGGGTGAGAGATTAACAACTGCAGAAGTTGCAATTTTTTTTTTGGGCCTCCACAGCAAGCTATGAGTACAGTACAATTACCAAACCCTTTTACCACAGCATAGGTACTTTAACTTACTGGCACTGCTCCCTGTTCATTCCTGGACAGAGAACCGCAGTGCAGTATGTGCGTTTGATCTCTACTGAAAAGATGACCATTGACCATTGATGGATAGCTTCCAACGGCGATGGTTTCACCAGTATCGGAGTTGAGCATGCCTGGTGGTGGTTCCTGCCATTTGCATGTGTGATGTCCCCAACCATCTATGGTTTTCGGCATATGGCGTGAAACCCTCAACCAGCGATGGTTCCATAGTTGAAGACCATCCCTACTCTGTGGTTAGGCCAGGTGGACATAACTTGCTTTACACTCACAATTTGAGCCCCACATACCCACCTGTTGCTTTCGAACCGGCTGATGAGATCTGAGATCTTGCTGGATTTGTCAGACGATGAAGGTGTCCCTTCTTCCATACTGATCTGACCCCGAGGGAAGGTCCTCCTCCAGCTGGGAGTCTGTTGCTTGTATGGCGATGGAGAAGGTGGCAAATTGATAGGTTTCGGTGGCACTGTAACAAAAACAACAACATAAAAGCAATGTTAGCATGATGGAAGGAGTTTAGCTACTTTGACATGTCAACTAGAAGCCTCCTTCTGAGAAATAACTATGAACCTGCCAGGTGAATACAACAACCCTAATGCCTTTTAATTATGAAATACAGGAAAAGTGTATACAGTATGTCTATTTGATGTATTAAAAACAAACAACCGTTCTGCGGCTCGGATCCTTCTGCAGGACCATGCAGCTAGGACAATATACTCTGCTGAAGTTATGTGAGTTCCGGCTACTGGTAAGGGCTAATGGGGCCTATTAAAGAGCACAGACTCTATACACAGAGGCGGCACATGTTGAGCACATATATACACATTATTCAAACTCATTTGGAATAAAGGCACATATATACCTAGTAGCCTTATCTGTGGATTGATTTGGAATTATTCTATATTCAATAAGCCATCAAAAGTAAGACACGTCCGGATATTGATAACACGTGGACACGAGTTTTAATCTTTATGACACAGTCTTTATTTTCCAAACTAATTTTTATGTATGTCAAGTCTTTGTGACGTTAACCTCTATTTTTCACTGTAATAATTGACTAGTGTGTGAATAAATAAGATTTTACTCACCGGTAAATCTATTTCTCGTAGTCCGTAGTGGATGCTGGGAACTCCGAAAGGACCATGGGGAATAGCGGCTCCGCAGGAGACTGGGCACAACTAAAGAAAGCTTTAGGTCACCTGGTGTGCACTGGCTCCTCCCACTATGACCCTCCTCCAAGCCTCAGTTAGGATACTGTGCCCGGACGAGCTGACATAATAAGGAAGGATTTTGAATCCCGGGTAAGACTCATACCAGCCACACCAATCACACCGTATAACTCGTGATACTATACCCAGTTAACAGTATGAAATACAACTGAGCCTCTCAACAGATGGCTCAACAATAACCCTTTAGTTAACAATAACTATGTACAAGTATTGCAGACAATCCGCACTTGGGATGGGCGCCCAGCATCCACTACGGACTACGAGAAATAGATTTACCGGTGAGTAAAATCTTATTTTCTCTGACGTCCTAGTGGATGCTGGGAACTCCGAAAGGACCATGGGGATTATACCAAAGCTCCCAAACGGGCGGGAGAGTGCGGATGACTCTGCAGCACCGAATGAGAGAACTCAAGGTCCTCCTCAGCCAGGGTATCAAATTTGTAGAATTTAGCAAACGTGTTTGCCCCTGACCAAGTAGCAGCTCGGCAAAGTTGTAAAGCCGAGACCCCTCGGGCAGCCGCCCAAGATGAGCCCACTTTCCTTGTGGAGTGGGCTTTTACTGATTTAGGATGCGGCAGTCCAGCCGCAGAATGCGCCAGCTGAATTGTGCTACAAATCCAGCGAGCAATAGTCTGCTTAGACGCAGGAGCACCCAGTTTGTTGGGTGCATACAGGATAAACAGCGAGTCAGTTTTCCTGACTCCAGCCGTCCTGGAAACATAAATTTTCAAGGCCCTGACTACGTCCAGTAACTTGGAATCCTCCAAGTCCCTAGTAGCCGCAGGCACTACAATAGGTTGGTTCAAGTGAAAAGCTGATACCACCTTAGGGAGAAACTGGGGAGTCCTCAATTCTGCCCTATCCATATGGAAAATCAGATAAGGGCTTTTATATGACAAAGCCGCCAATTCTGATACACGCCTGGCCGAAGCCAAGGCCAATAACATGACCACTTTTCACGTGAGATATTTTAGATCCACGGTTTTTAGTGGCTCAAACCAATGTGATTTTAAGAAACTCAACACTACGTTGAGATCCCAAGGTGCCACTGGAGGCACAAACGGGGCTGAATATGCAGCACTCCTTTTACAAATGTCTGAACTTCAGGTAGAGAAGCTAGTTCTTTCTGGAAGAAAATCGACAGAGCCGAGATCTGTATCTTAATGGAGCCTAATTTTAGGCCCATAGTCACTCCTGCTTGTAGGAAATGCAGAAATCGACCTAGTTGAAATTCCTCTGTTGGGGCCATTCTGGCCTCACACCAAGCAACATATTTCCACCATATGCGGTGATAATGTTTTGCAGTTACATCTTTCCTGGCTTTAATCAGCGTAAGAATGACTTCCTCCGGAATGCCCTTTTCCTTTAGGATCCGGCGTTCAACCGCCATGCCGTCAAACGCAGCCGCGGTAAGTCTTGGAACAGACAGGGCCCCTGCTGCAGCAGGTCCTGTCTGAGCGGCAGAGGCCATGGGTCCTCTGATATAATTTCTTGAAGTTCTGGGTACCAAGCTCTTCTTGGCCAATCCGGAACCACGAGTATCGTTCTTACTCCTCGCCTTCTTATTATTCTCAGTACCTTTGGTATGAGAGGCAGAGGGGGGAACACATAAACCGACTGGTACACCCACGGTGTCACTAGAGCGTCCACAGCTATTGCCTGAGGGTCTCTTGACCTGGCGCAATATTTCTCTAGTTTTTTTGTTTAAGCGGGACGCCATCATGTCCACCTGTGGTCTTTCCCAACGGTTTACCATCAGTTGGAAGACTTCTGGATGAAGTCCCCACTCTCCCGGGTGGAGGTCGTGCCTGCTGAGGAAGTCTGCTTCCCAGTTATCCACTCCCGGAATGAACACTGCTGACAGTGCTAACACGTGATTTTTCGCCCATAGGAGAATCCTTGTGGCTTCTGCCATCGCCATCCTGCTTCTTGTGCCGCCCTGTCGGTTTACATGGGCGACTGCCGTAATGGTGTCTGATTGGATCAGTACCGGCTGGTTTTGAAGCAGAGGCCTTGCCTGACTCAGGGCATTGTAAATGGCCCTTAGTTCCAGAATATTTATGTGTAGGGAAGTCTCCTGACTTGACCAAAGTCCCTGGAGAAGTTTCTTCCCTGTGTGACTGCCCCCCAGCCTCAAAGGCTGGCATCCATGGTCACCAGGACCTAGTCCTGTATGCCGAACCTGCGGCCCTCTTGAAGATGGGCACTCTGCAGCCACCACAGTAGAGATACCCTGGTCCTTGGAGACAGGGTTATCAGACGATGCATCTGAAGATGTGCCCCGGACCACTTGTCCAACAGGTCCCACTGAAAAGTTCTTGCATGGAACCTGCCGAATGGGATTGCTTCATAGGAAGCTACCATTTTTCCCAGGACTCGCGTGCAATGATGCACCAATACCTGTTTTGGCTTCAGGAGGTCTCTGACTAGAGATGACAGCTCCGTGGCTTTCTCCTCCGGGAGAAACACTTTTTTTCTGGTCTGTGTCCAGAACCATCCCCAGGAACAGTAGACGTGTCGTAGGAACCAGCTGTGACTTTGGACTGTTTAGAATCCAACCCTGCTGTTGTAGCACTTTCCAAAATAGTGCTACCCCGACTAACAACTGCTCCTTGGACCTCGCCTTTATAAGGAGATTGTCCAATTACGGGATAATTAAAACTCCCTTTTTTCGAAGGAGTATCATCATTTCGGCCATTACCTTGGTAAACACCCTCGGTGCCATGTACAGTCCAAACGGCAGTGTCTGGACTTGGTAATGGCAATCCTGTACCACCAATCTGAGGTACTCCTGGTGAGGATGGTAAATGGGGACATGCAGGTAAGCATCCTTGATGTCCAGGGATACCATGTAATCCCCCTCGTCCAGGCTTGCAATAACCTCCCTGAGCGATTCCATCTTGAACTTGAATTTTTTTATGTATGTGTTCAAGGATTTTAAAATAAGAATTTACTTACCGATAATTCTATTTCTCGTAGTCCGTAGTGGATGCTGGGGACTCCGTCAGGACCATGGGGAATAGCGGCTCCGCAGGAGACAAGGCACAAAAATAAAGCTTTAGGATTAGGTGGTGTGTACTGGCTCCTCCCCCTATGACCCTCCTCCAAGCCTCAGTTAGGATACTGTGCCCGGACGAGCGTACACAATAAGGAAGGATATTGAACCCCGGGTAAGACTCATACCAGCCACACCAATCACACCGTATAACTTGTGATCTGAACCCAGTTAACAGTATGACAAACGTAGGAGCCTCTGAACAGACGGCTCACAACAAATAACAACCCGATTTTTTTGTAACAATAACTATGTACAAGTATTGCAGACAATCCGCACTTGGGATGGGCGCCCAGCATCCACTACGGACTACGAGAAATAGAATTATCGGTAAGTAAATTCTTATTTTCTCTAACGTCCTAAGTGGATGCTGGGGACTCCGTCAGGACCATGGGGATTATACCAAAGCTCCCAAACGGGCGGGAGAGTGCGGATGACTCTGCAGCACCGAATGAGAGAACTCAAGGTCCTCCTCAGCCAGGGTATCAAATTTGTAGAATTTTGCAAACGTGTTTGCCCCTGACCAAGTAGCAGCTCGGCAGAGTTGTAATGCCGAGACTCCCCGGGCAGCCGCCCAGGATGAGCCCACTTTCCTTGTGGAATGGGCCTTGACAGATTTAGGTTGTGGCAAGCCTGCCACAGAATGTGCAAGTTGAATTGTGCTACAAATCCAACGAGCAATCGTCTGCTTAGAAGCAGGAGCACCCATCTTGTTGGGTGCATACAATATAAGCAGTGAGTCAGACTTTCTGACTCCCGCCGTTCTTGAAATATATATTTTCAATGCCCGGACCACGTCCAACAACTTGGAATCCTCCAACTCGTTAGTAGCCGCAGGCACCACAATAGGCTGGTTCAGGTGAAACGCTGACACCACCTTAGGCAGAAAATGAGGACGCGTCCGCAGTTCTGCCCTGTCCGTATGGAAAATCAGAAATGGGCTCTTATATGATAAAGCCGCCAATTCTGATACTCTCCTGGCTGAAGCCAGGGCCAGTAGCATGGTTACTTTCCATGTAAGATACTTCAGCTCCACCGATTTGAGCGGCTCAAACCAATGGGATTTGAGAAAATCCAAGACTACATTAAGATCCCACGGTGCCACTGGGGGCTGTATATGTAGTACTCCTTTTACAAAAGTCTGGACTTCAGGAACTGAAGCCAATTCTTTCTGGAAGAAAATCGACAGGGCCGAAATTTGAACCTTAATGGACCCCAATTTGAGGCCCATAGACAATCCTGTTTGCAGGAAATGTAGGAATCGACCCAGTTGAAATTCCTCCGTGGGGGCCTTCCTGGCCTCACACCACGCAACATATTTTCTCCAAATGCGGTGATAATGTTGTGCAGTCACCTCCTTCCTGGCTTTTACCAGTGTAGGAATGACCTCTTCCGGAATGCCTTTTTCCTTTAGAATTCGGCGTTCAACCGCCATGCCGTCAAACGCAGCCGCGGTAAGTCTTGGAATAGACACGGTCCCTGCTGAAGCAGGTCCCGTCTTAGAGGTAGAGGCCACGGATCCTCCGTGAGCATCTCTTGAAGTTCCGGGTACCAAGTTCTTCTTGGCCAATCCGGAGCCACTAGTATCGTTCTTACTCCCTTTTGCCGTATAATTCTCAGTACTTTTGGTATGAGAGGCAGAGGAGGGAACACATACACTGACTGGAACACCCACGGTGTTACCAGAGCGTCCACAGCTATTGCCTGAGGATCTCTTGACCTGGCGCAATACCTGTCCAGTTTTTTTGTTGAGGCGGGACGCCATCATATCCACCATTGGTTTTTCCCAACGGTTCACAATCATGTGGAAGACTTCTGGATGAAGTCCCCACTCTCCCGGGTGTAGATCGTGTCTGCTGAGGAAGTCTGCTTCCCAGTTGTCCACTCCCGGAATGAATACTGCTGACAGTGCTATCACATGATCTTCCGCCCAGCGAAGAATCCTTGCAGCTTCTGCCATTGCTGTCCTGCTTCTTGTGCCGCCCTGTCTGTTTACGTGGGCGACTGCCGTGATGTTGTCCGACTGGATCAACACCGGCTGACCCTGAAGAAGGGGTTTTGCCAAACTTAGAGCATTGTAAATCGCTCTTAGCTCCAGTATATTTATGTGAAGAGACATCTCCAGGCTTGACCATACTCCCTGGAAGTTTCTTCCTTGTGTGACCGCTCCCCAGCCTCTCAGACTGGCATCCGTGGTCACCAGGACCCAGTCCTGTATGCCGAATCTGCGGCCCTCTAACAGATGAGCACTCTGCAACCACCACAGAAGAGACACCCTTGTCCGTGGCGATAAGGTTATCCGCTGATGCATCTGCAGATGCGATCCGGACCATTTGTCCAGCAGATCCCACTGAAAAGTTCGTGCGTGGAATCTGCCGAATGGAATCGCTTCGTAAGAAGCCACCATCTTTCCCAGGACTCTTGTGCATTGATGCACAGACACTGTCCCTGGTTTTAGGAGGTTCCTGACAAGTTCGGATAACTCCCTGGCTTTCTCCTCCGGAAGAAACACCTTTTTCTGAACCGTGTCCAGAATCATTCCCAGGAACAGCAGACGTGTCGTCGGGGTCAACTGAGATTTTGGAAAATTCAGAATCCACCCGTGTTGTTGCAGCACTAGTTGGGTTAGTGCTACTCCGTCTTCCAGCTGTTCTCTGGACCTTGCCCTTATCAGGAGATCGTCCAAGTAAGGGATAATTAATACGCCTCTTCTTCGTAGAAGGATCATCATTTCGGCCATTACCTTGGTAAAGACCCGAGGTGCCGTGGACAATCCAAACGGCAGCGTCTGAAACTGATAATGACAGTTTTGCACCACGAACCTGAGGTACCCTTGATGTGAAGGGCAAATTGGGACATGCAGGTAAGCATCCTTTATGTCCAGGGACACCATAAAGTCCCCTTCTTCCAGATTCGCTATCACTGCTCTGAGTGACTCCATCTTGAACTTGAATTTTTGTATGTACAGGTTCAAAGATTTCAGATTTAGAATAGGTCTTACCGAGCCGTCCGGCTTCGGTACCACAAATAGCGTGGAGTAATACCCCTTTCCCTGTTGTAGGAGGGGTATCTTGACTATCACCTGCTGAGAAAACAGCTTGTGAATGGCTTCCAATACCGTCGCCCTGTCTGAGGGAGACGTTGGCAAAGCAGACTTTAGGAACCGGCGAGGGGGAGACTTCTCGAATTCCAACCTGTAACCCTGAGATACTACCTGCAGAATCCAGGGGTCCACCTGTGAGCAAGCCCACTGTGCGCTGAAATTCTTGAGTCGACCCCCCACCGTTCCTGAGTCCGCTTGTAAGGCCCCAGCGTCATGCTGAGGGCTTTGCAGAACCCTGGGAGGGCTTCTGTTCCTGGGCAGGGGCTGCTTGCTGCCCTCTCTTACCCCTTCCTCTGCCCCGAGGCAGATATGACTGTCCTTTTGTCCGCTTGTTCTTATAGGAACGAAAGGACTGCGGCTGAAAAGACGGTGTCTTTTTCTGTTGGGAGGGGGTCTGAGGTAAAAAAGTGGATTTTCCGGCAGTTGCCGTGGCCACCAGATCCGATAGACCGACGCCAAATAATTCCTCCCCTTTATACGGCAATACTTCCATATGTCGTTTGGAATCCGCATCACCTGACCACTGTCGCGTCCATAAACTCCTTCTGGCAGATATGGACATCGCATTTACTCTCGATGCCAGAGTGCAAATATCTCTCTGCGCATCTCGCATATAAAGGAAAGCATCCTTTAATTGCTCTATAGTCAATAAAATACTGTCCCTATCCAGGGTATCAATATTTTCAGTCAGGGAATCCAACCAGACGACCCCAGCACTGCACATCCAGGCTGAGGCGATGGCTGGTCGCAGTATAACACCAGTATGTGTGTATATACTTTTTAGGGTAGTTTCCAGTCTCCTATCCGCTGGATCCTTGAGGGCGGCCGTATCAGGAGACGGTAACGCCACTTGTTTTGATAAGCGTGTGAGCGCCTTATCCACCCTAGGGGGTGTTTCCCAGCGCGCCCTAACCTCTGGCGGGAAAGGGTATAATGCTAATAACTTTTTTGAAATTAGCATTTTTCTATCTGGGTTAACCCACGCTTCATCACATACATCATTTAATTCCTCTGATTCAGGAAAAACTACAGGTAGTTTTTTCACCCCCCACATAATACCCCTTTTTGTGGTACTTGCAGTATCAGAGATATGCAAAGCCTCCTTCATTGCCGTGATCATATAACGTGTGGCCCTACTTGAAAATACGTTTGTTTCATCACCGTCGACACTAGATTCAGTGTCTGTGTCTGTGTCGACCGACTGAGGTAAAGGGCGCTTTACAGCCCCTGACGGTGTCTGAGACGCCTGGGCAGGTACTAACTGGTTTGCTGGCCGTCTCATGTCGTCAACTGATTTGTAATGTGCTGACATTATCACGTAATTCCATAAACAAAGCCATCCATTCCGGTGTCGACTCCCTGGGGGGTGACATCACCATTATCGGCAATTGCTCTGCCTCCACGCCAACATCGTCCTCATACATGTCGACACACACGTACCGACACACAGCAGACACACAGGGAATGCTCTTATCGAAGACAGGACCCCACTAGCCCTTTGGGGAGACAGAGGGAGAGTTTGCCAGCACACACCCAAGCGCTATAATATATATGGGAACAACCTTATATAAGTGTTGTTCCTTATAGCAGCTTAAATATATCCAATATATCGCCAAAAAATGCCCCCCCTCTCTGTTTTACCCTGTTTCTGTAGTGCAGTGCAGGGGAGAGTCCTGGGAGCCTTCCTCACAGCGGAGCTGAGCAGGAAAATGGCGCTGTGTGCTGAGGAGAATAAGCCCCGCCCCCTATTTCGGCGGGCTTTCCTCCCGTAGATTTAGATAACTGGCATGGGTTAAATACATACATATAG
Source organism: Pseudophryne corroboree (assembly GCF_028390025.1). Classification (NCBI taxonomy): domain Eukaryota; kingdom Metazoa; phylum Chordata; class Amphibia; order Anura; family Myobatrachidae; genus Pseudophryne; species Pseudophryne corroboree. The sequence goes on along the minus strand of NC_086449.1, from coordinate 794,452,531 downwards.
CCTTAATGGCTATATGTGATGTATTCTTTTGCCATAAGGTATTAAAATATTGCTGCCCAGGGCGCCCCCAGCAGCGCCCTGCACCCTCCGTGACCGCTTGGTGTGAAGTGTGCTGACAACAATGGCGCACAGCTGCAGTGCTGTGCGCTACCTTCATGAAGACTGAAGAGCCTTCTGCCGCCTGTTTCCGGACCTTCAATCTTCAGCATCTGTAAGGGGGGTCGGCGGCGCGGCTCCGGGACAAACCCCAGGGTGAGACCTGTGTTCCGACTCCCTCTGGAGCTAATGGTGTCCAGTAGCCTAAGAATCCAATCCATCCTGCACGCAGGTGAGTTGAAATTCTCTCCCCTAAGTCCCTCGATGCAGTGAGCCTGTTGCCAGCAGGACTCACTGAAAACAAAAAACCTAAAAAACTTTTTCTAAGCAGCTCTTTAAGAGAGCCACCTAGATTGCACCCTGCTCGGACGGGCACAAAAACCTAACTGAGGCTTGGAGGAGGGTCATAGGGGGAGGAGCCAGTACACACCACCTAATCCTAAAGCTTTATTTTTGTGCCCTGTCTCCTGCGGAGCCGCTATTCCCCATGGTCCTGACGGAGTCCCCAGCATCCACTTAGGACGTTAGAGAAATATAAAATGGGTCACACCGAACCATGCGGTTTCGGTACCCCAAGGTGTGTGGAATAGTAACCCCGTCCTTGTTGAAGTAGGGGCACCTTGAGTATTACTTGCTGGGAATACAGCTTGTTAATTGCCTCTAGCACAGCCTCCCTGCCTGAGGGAGTTGTTGGCAAGGCAGATTTGAGGAAACGGCGGGGGGGGGGGGGGGGGGGGGAGACATCTCGAATTCCAGCTTGTACCCCTGAAATACTACTTGAATGAAACAGGGATCCACCTGTGAGCGAGCCCACTGATCGCTGAAATTTTTGAGGCGGCCCCCCACCGTACCTGGCTACACCTGTGGAGCCCCCGCGTCATGCTGTGGACTCACAGGAAGCGGGAGAAGAATTTTTATTCTGGGAACTGGCTGACTGGTGCAGCTTTTTCCCTCTTCCCTTGTCTCTGTGCAGAAAGGAAGCGCCTTTGACCCGCTTGCTTTTCTGAAGCCGAAAGGACCGTACCTGATAATACAGTGCTTTCTTAGTCTGTGAGGAAACCTGAGGTAACAATATTTCTTCCCAGCTGTTGCTGTGGATACGAGGTCCCAGAGACCATCCCCAAATAATTCCTCACCCTTATAAGGCAGAATCTCTATGCGCCTTTTAAAGTCAGCATCACCTGTCCAGTGACAGGTCTCTAATACCCTCCTGACAGAATGGACATTACATTCATTTTGGATGCCAGCCGGCAAAATATCCCTCTGTGCATCCCTCATATATAAGACAACGTCTTTAATATGTTCTCATGTTAGCAAACTAGTATGTTTGACAGGGTCACCGACCACGCTGCAGCAGCACGATCTGCAGGTCTCAGTCTAGTACCTGAGTGTGTAAATACAGACTTCAGGATAGCCTCCTGCTTTTTATCAACAGGTACCTTCAAAGTGGCCGTTCCTAAGACGGCAGTGCCACCTTTTTTGACAACCGTGTGAGCGCCTTATCCACCCTAGGGGATATCTCCCAGCGTAACTTATCCTCTGGCGGGAAAGGGTACGCCATCAGTAACTTTTTAGAAATTACCAGTTTCTTATCGGGGGAACCCACGCTTTTCACACACTTCACTCATTCATCTGATGGGGGAACAAAACACTGCCTGCTTTTTCTCCCCAAACATAAAACCCATTTTTAGAGGTACTTGGGTTAATGTCAGAAATGTGTAACACATTTTTTATTGCCGGGATCAAGTCACGGATGTTCCTAGTGGATTGTGTATATGTCTCAACCTTGTCGACACTGGAGTCAGACTCCGTGTCGACATCTGTGTCTGCCATCTGAGGGAGCGGGCGTTTTTGAGCCCCTGATGGCCTTTGAGACGCCTGGGCAGGCGCGGGCTGAGAAGCCGGCTGTCCCACAGCTGTTACGTCATCCACCCTTTTATGTAAGGAGTTGACACTGTCGGTTAATACCTTCCACCTATCCATCCACTCTGGTGTCGGCCCCACAGGGGGCGACATCACATTTATCGGCATCTGCTCCGTCACCATATAATCCTCCTCATCAAACATGTCGACACAGCCGTACCGACACACCGCACACACACAGGGAATGCTCTGACTGAGGACAGGACCCCACAAAGCCCTTTGGGGAGACGGAGAGAGAGTATGCCAGCACACACCAGAGCGCTATATAATGTGGGGATTAACACTATAACTGAGTGAATTTTCCCCAATAGCTGCTTGTATATACAATATTGCGCCTAAATTTAGTGCCCCCCCTCTCTTTTTAACCCTTTGAGCCTGAAAACTACAGGGGAGAGCCTGGGGAGCTTTCTTCCAGCTGCACTGTGAAGAGAAAATGGCGCCAGTGTGCTGAGGGAGATAGCTCCGCCCCTTTTTCGCAGACTTTTCTCCCGCTTTTTTATGGATTCTGGCAGGGGTATTTATCACATATATAGCCTCTGGGGCTATATATTGTGATTGTTTTGCCAGCCAAGGTGTTTTTATTGCTTCTCAGGGCGCCCCCCCCAAGCGCCCTGCACCCTCAGTGACCAGAGTGTGAAGTGTGTATGAGGAGCAATGGCGCACAGCTGCAGTGCTGTGCGCTACCTTGGTGAAGACAGATGTCTTCTGCCGCCGATTTTCCGGACCTCTTCTTGCTTCTGGCTCTGTAAGGGGGACGGCGGCGCGGCTCCGGGACCGAACACCAAGGCCAGTTCCATGCGGTCGATCCCTCTGGAGCTAATGGTGTCCAGTAGCCTAAGAAGCCCAAGCTAGCTGCAAGCAGGTAGGTTCGCTTCTTCTCCCCTTAGTCCCTCGGTGCAGTGAGCCTGTTGCCAGCAGGTCTCACTGTAAAATAAAAAACCTAATATATATACTTTCTTTTTAGAAGCTCAGGAGAGCCCCTAGTGTGCATCCAGCCTCGGCCGGGCACAAAAATCTAACTGAGGCTTGGAGGAGGGTCATAGTGGGAGGAGCCAGTGCACACCAGGTGACCTAAAGCTTTCTTTAGTTGTGCCCAGTCTCCTGCGGAGCCGCTATTCCCCATGGTCCTTTCGGAGTTCCCAGCATCCACTAGGACGTCAGAGAAAAAATCATTATTGATTGAAAATGAAAAGCTGTTTTATTAATTACTTCTTCTTTGTGCTCCCAGGATGCAGTTCTTCTCCTTTTCAGTTGAGTGAGTTGTAGCACGATACATACGTTTTCAACATACACATTAATAATGATAAACATTTTTCGCAAATTTCTGTAAGTGGCGGTTTTGTTCAAATGCGTGTAACCCTCAGAATCAACTACAAACAAGATTTCCTTTGCGGCTGTGTCGTGGAATCTGGTCAGCACACCAGTATTCGGATACTGGTTAGAAGGCCAACGCTAGGATACCGACATGGATCACAATACCGGCACCGCAATCCCCACTGCCGGCATCCTGAGTGTAAGTACCCTTAGAATGTAAGCTCTCACGAGCAGGGCCCTCTTCCCTCATGTGCTTATCCTTTTCTTACTTTAATAATCCTCAACTGCCCAAATCCCGCAGTTTTTTGGCCACCTTGAAACTTATCTCTATGTCGTCTACTGGTGTAGTTATGCTTAGTTACCCTGTACTTGTCCTATATTGTCTTCAACTGTAAGTCACTGTTTTCCTGTTTTGATTATGTGCATATGTACTCTGTAATTGGGCGCTGCGGAACCCTTGTGGCGCCACATAAACAAAAGAATAATAATAATTATGCCAGAGCAGTTTAGGGTCAGGCTGCAGGAGGAGAGAGGTTAGGTTTAGGTTGTGGGGGGAAGTTTAGGCTGCTGAGGGATGGGGGAAGGTTAGTGTTAGGCTTCGGGGAGGGTTAGGGTTTAGGCACTAAGAAGGGGGGGGGGGGGGGTTAGGGTGAGGCACCATCAGGGATGGTTAGGGTGTGCACGTGTGTGTGTGTGTGTGTGTGTGTGTGTGTGTGTGTGTGTGTGTGTGTGTGTGTGTGTGGGGGGGGGTTAGGTTGAGGCTGTAGGGAGGGAGGGTTAGGCACCATCAGGGAAGGTTAGGGTGTGCGTGTGGGATGCGGTCAACATCCCGCTGGTCGAAATACCGACGCCGGAATCCCGACTGCCACAATCCCGACATATTCTCCCTCCGTGGGTGTCCACAACACCCGGGTGTGGTATTGAAAGTCGACAGTAACTAGGTCGACAATATCTAGGTCGACCACTATTGGTCGACAGTAACTAGGTCGACAGGGTCAAAAGGTCGACAGGGTCAAAATGTCGACATGTTCTAGGTCGACAGGTCAAAAGGTCGACATGAGTTTTTAATGTTATTTTGGTGTCGTTTTCTTCGTAGAGTGACCGGGAACCCCAATTAGTGCACTGCGTCCCCTCGCATGGCTTGCTTCGCTCGCCATGCTTCGGGCATGGTGCCTTCGCTCCGCTACCGCTTCCCTCGGCACAGATTACCGTTCCAATCGTAGTCCACGTGTATCGTTAAGTATGAAAAGATTCAAAAAAAGAAAAAAACATTGTGAAAAACTCATGTCGACCTTTTGACCTGTCGACCTAGAACATGTCGACCTTTTGACCCTGTCGACCTAGTTACTGTCGACCAATAGTGATCGACCTAGACATTGTCGACCTAGTTACTGTCGACTTTCAATCCAGATCCCACAACACCCATAGAGGGAGAATATAATAGTGTGGCGAGCGTTGCGAGGCACCGTGCCCGCAGTGGCAAGGAGCTGCGTTCCGTTCGCCACCCCTGTCGGGATTCTGGCGTCGGTATTTCGACCACCGGGATCCCGTCCAGCGGGATTACGTACTGATCCCGTGCGTGTATGTGTGGGTGGGTGGGGGCGAGGGGTGTGTTAGGTTGAGGCTGCAGGGAGGGTGGGTTAGGCACCATCAGGGAAGGTCAGGGGGTGCGCGTGGTAGGGGGGGAGGGGTGTGTTAGGTTGAGGCTGCAGGGAGGGAGGGTTAGGGTTAGGGGGAAGACGGGGAGAGTTAGGCTACTTAACTACCAGGTGTCGGGATTCTGTGCATTGGGATGCCGATGTCGGTATTCTAACTGCCAGCATCCCAGGTTCCGTGATCCCGATATGACCCGTTGTGTTGTACTTTACCCAGTGCACCAGTGTCCTGCTTAAACGGCAAGCTGAGCAGTTATTTCCCATTCCTATATATCAGTGTGGCTGTATAGTACTGGCCTGGCTTATGTATCAACTATCTGTTTTTATGATCAAACTAGATATGTCTGGCATGCACTCTATTGCCCCTCTGCTGCAGGTTCCAGGGGCAAACACAGGGGTTCCCAAATATTTGAGTTCAGAGTGACTGTCGCCAGCCCATGAAGGATGCATAATTAGCATGTAACAAGCTATGGGGGGGAAGGGGGGGGGTCACTCAAATTTGATCGTAGATGTGCTAAATTTAGTCCAGTCTGAATGATCCCCATAGTCTGCACCAAACAAAGTTCTGTTTAAATCTGCTGCCACTGGATATGTGCAGCAGCTCCATTCCACCCTTCATGTAGCATGTAGTGGCCACTGGCCAGGCTGTGGAGAAGGAGGGTTTCCAGGCAACTGGAAACCCCCCCCCCCCCCCCCCCCTGCTTTTGCTATATTTTCCCTTATTAAAGAGGAGGTCGTTCTCTGAGTCATCACAGTGTGAGTGACAGTTTTGTAGACTTGCAGATAATTATTCAGGGTCAGGGTTATTAATGTACCAGCAGCTTATCGGACTCCGATGTCCATTTTCTGACTTTTAAAGACACTGCTTACAAAAGCAGATGCAGCTTTATAAATCTGTAATGGAGTAGGGAGGTAATTGTTACCTTTAATTACACAGGGAAACAATTGCATTATACTGCTGGAAAAAAAAATGAGTGCATAAGTATGGCTCGGCCTCAGAGCTAACATGAAAGAAATATCCTGTCGTATGGATTTTAATTTAAACCTCTATATAGAATGGGCTTAACCTTCAAAAACATATGAAGTATTTCATTTGTTTGAATGACATTTTACAAGTAATTATTAACTCACCAAAACGGAGGTCTGTCATGAAACAAAATGGCTGTCCCGTGGAATACATAAAAGAATGAAATACATTGCGGGACATGTATTAGGCCTTGGAGAGAGATGAATTAGGCCTTGGAGAAAGATGACCAACCAGCTCCTGTCTTCTTTCAAACACAGCCAGTAACATGACAGGAGCTGATTGGTTGGTACTTTAATCTCTCTCCAAGCTTTGATACGTTTCCCCCAAAAATGTCAAGGGAACCTAATAATACTTACACAGCTAGAGTCCATCTGGTATGATGCAGGGAAGGTTTTCCTGTCTGTATAAGCTCTTGACAAATTTACTTTACACCCTAGACCCAGGCGGCAGTACGTTCCTCCCTTCCCTCAGCCCTGTCCTGACTGCAGAGCCCCTGTGACGGGCATTCTACAGTCCACCTACACCTGAGTAAAGGGCAGTCAGAGGAAATGACACCCATCCCAGGTCTGACTTTCAATAAGCTACTTCTGCATAAGTGAGCAAAATAAAAAAGGTGTTAAATGAGTCACAGATTACTGCTCTATTTTTCTTTTTTTGCTTGTTTAATAGTCATGGAAGCAAGGTGGTAATTGGTGATAGGGATGTAGCCGGGCATAAACACTTTATAGGCATAATTTCTGACAGGGAATCAAATAGGGGGTGTGCTGGTGCAAGCTGTGGTTGGCATAGGGGCTTGAATCATGTCACATAGGCCCTGCCCTCCACCGTACAATGCAACAATGATAGGATTCTCCACAAATTGCACCATCGGTGAAATAGGTGGGAAACAGGAGGTTGGTATAATCACCCGGGAGTGTTGATATATACCCAGGTGTAACCTTGTCCTCTCTAGAAGGTTTCAGAAAAACTGAAACGTTTAACCTAAATAGGCATATCCAATTGTCTGTGACATATTGCAAAACATCGGACAAGTATCTATAGGAACTATTGAGGTTTTTTAATTGCAGCCCCAGAGTAGATCTTAATAATTTAAAAATCCCTATTTTAAAGGTAAAAATGTCGGGGACCTCCTTTAGACAACGCCGTAATGAGTCATTAGGCAATTGGAAGTTTTCGGTTGGACTAATTGGTCCAATAATTACTCGTCAATATTGGGGCAAAAAAAAAATGACCATTTCCTTAAATTACCCCAAAATAACCTTTTTTTTTATATACCCCAAATATGGTTCAAGTATTGAATTAAATGAAAAATAATTGCTTCAAATATTTTTTATTTTTTTGCTAGTTTTTTACCTTTAAAATGGCCGCAAATGACCCCTAAATCACCTTTTTTTTACTTTGTTTTGCATTTTTCATTTAAAATCGTTAATGTACTTAAACTAAATTAGTTTCCTTTTATTCTTTTTTTTTAATTTTACTTACCAAAAAAAAAATAATAATAATGCACAAATCACCCATTTGCAGCATTTTTAACAATCAAAATATTTCTCTTTGGGACAGTAATAACCATTATTACTATTACCCAATATTTTTTTTTATATTTTTGGTGGGTAAATGTTGTTCCCTAATTTTTTTTTCCTTCAAATTCCCACAGGGTTTTTGATAGGAAAAAAAAATTGCAAAAAGCGATGATTAATGGCTTTCAGGCCAAGGGTGGCAGCAGTACTTAAAGTGGTCCTGGAGAGGTGGTGGAACTCACCCCCCACCGCAGCTCTAAAGGCACTGTGCGCGCCTTAGGCGCGCGTTGCAAAAACAAAAATAAAAAAATGGGCGTGGTCTCAAACCAGGAAGGGGTGTGGTCATCCAACATGACCATAGCAGTGGCACCCCTTATACAATGCCCACAGTAGTAGTGCCTCTTATGTAATGCCCAATGTAGTGAGAGCGCCCACAGCAGGGCCGAAACTAGGATTTTTGTCACCCGGGGCAAGGTAGTCATTTGACACCCCCCCCCCCCCCCCGCAAAAATAAAATAATTTTTTTTTTACAATAAATAAATAGAAATAATAAAAATAAATAAATAAATGAATAAAAATATTATATATATATATATATATATATATCTCTCTCTTTCAGAACTTTTTTACCTGAAAAATTGCCTTTTCTAACATAAATTTCATATCCAGGAAAAAGTGTCCCCATTTTACACAGTACGACAGGCAAGTGTCCCCATTCCCCATTTTACACATTGCGGCAGACAGGTGACCCCATTTTACACATTGCGGCAGACAGGTGTCCCCATTTTACACATTGCGGCAGGAAAAAGTGTCCCCATGTTACACATTGCGGCAGGCACGTGTCCCCATTTTACACAGTACGCTGGCAAGTGTCCCCATTTTACACATTGCGGCAGGAAAAAGTGTCCCCATTTTACACATTGCGGCAGGAAAAAGTGTCCCCATTTTACACATTGCGGCAGGCACAGGTCCCCATTTTACACAGTACGCTGGCAAGTGTCCCCATTTTACACATTGCGGCAGGCACAGGTCCCCATTTTAGTCTAGAGATGAGCGGGTTCGGTTTCTTTGAATCCGAACCCGCACGAACTTCACTTTTTTTTTCACGGGTCCGAGCGACTCGGATCTTCCCGCCTTGCTCGGTTAACCCGAGCGCGCCCGAACGTCATCATGACGCTGTCGGATTCTCGCGAGGCTCGGATTCTATCGCGAGACTCGGATTCTATATAAGGAGCCGCGCGTCGCCGCCATTTTCACACGTGCATTGAGATTGATAGGGAGAGGACGTGGCTGGCGTCCTCTCCATTTAGATTAGATTTAGAAGAGAGAGAGAGAGAGAGAGATTGCTGTGATACTGTAGATTAGAAGAGAGTGCAGAGTGCAGACAGAGTTTAGTGACTGACGACCACAGTGACCAGTGACCACCAGAGACAGTGCAGTTGTTTGTTTTATTTAATATATCCGTTCTCTGCCTGAAAAAAACGATACACAGTCACACAGTGACTCAGTCTGTGTGCACTGCTCAGCCCAGTGTGCTGCACATCAATGTATTGTATATAAAGCTTATAATTGTGGGGGAGACTGGGGAGCACTGCAGGTTGTTATAGCAGGAGCCAGGAGTACATGATAAATAATATTATCTTAAAATTAAACAGTGCACACTTTTGCTGCAGGAGTGCCACTGCCAGTGTGACTAGTGGTGACCAGTGCCTGACCACCAGTATATTAGTAGTATTGTATACTATCTCTTTATCAACCAGTCTATATTAGCAGCAGACACAGTACAGTGCGGTAGTTCACGGCTGTGGCTACCTCTGTGTCGGCACTCGGCAGGCAGTCCGTCCATCCATAATTGTATTATAATATATACCACCTAACCGTGGTTTTTTTTTCGTTCTTTATACCGTCGTCATACTAGTTGTTACGAGTATACTACTATCTCTTTATCAACCAGTGTACAGTGCGGTAGTTCACGGCTGTGGCTACCTCTGTGTCGGAACTCGGCAGGCAGTCCGTCCATCCATAATTGTATTATAATATATACCACCTAACCGTGGTTTTTTTTCCGTTCTTTATACCGTCGTCATACTAGTTGTTACGAGTATACTACTATCTCTTTATCAACCAGTGTACAGTGCGGTAGTTCACGGCTGTGGCTACCTCTGTGTCGGCACTCGGCAGGCAGTCCGTCCAACCATAATTGTATTATATACCACCTAACCGTGGTTTTTTTTTCATTCTTTATACCGTCGTCATACTAGTTGTTACGAGTATACTACTATCTCTTTATCAACCAGTGTACAGTGCGGTAGTTCACGGCTGTGGCTACCTCTGTGTCGGCACTCGGCAGGCAGTCCGTCCAACCATAATTGTATTATATACCACCTAACCGTGGTTTTTTTTTCATTCTTTATACCGTCGTCATACTAGTTGTTACGAGTATACTACTATCTCTTTATCAACCAGTGTACAGTGCGGTAGTTCACGGCTGTGGCTACCTCTGTGTCGGCACTCGGCAGCCCGTCCATAATTGTATATACCAGTGACCTAACCGTGGTTTTTTTTTCTTTCTTTATACATACATACTAGTTACGAGTATACTATCTCTTTATCAACCAGTCTATATATTAGCAGCAGACACAGTACAGTGCGGTAGTTCACGGCTGTGGCTACCTCTGTGTCGGCACTCGGCAGCCCGTCCATAATTGTATATACCACCTAACCGTGGTTTTTTTTTCTTTCTTTATACATACATACTAGTTACGAGTATACTATCTCTTTATCAACCAGTCTATATATTAGCAGCAGACACAGTACAGTGCGGTAGTTCACGGCTGTGGCTACCTCTGTGTCGGCACTCCGCAGCCCGTCCATAATTGTATATACCAGTGACCTAACCGTGGTTTTTTTTTCTTTCTTTATACATACATACTAGTTACGAGTATACTATCTCTTTATCAACCAGTCTATATATTAGCAGCAGACACAGTACAGTGCGGTAGTTCACGGCTGTGGCTACCTCTGTGTCGGCACTCGGCAGCCCGTCCATAATTGTATATACCAGTGACCTAACCGTGGTTTTTTTTTCTTTCTTTATACATATATACTAGTTACGAGTATACTATCTCTTTATCAACCAGTCTATATATTAGCAGCAGACACAGTACAGTGCGGTAGTTCACGGCTGTGGCTACCTCTGTGTCGGCACTCGGCAGCCCGTCCATAATTGTATATACCAGTGACCTAACCGTGGTTTTTTTTTCTTTCTTTATACATACATACTAGTTACGAGTATACTATCTCTTTATCAACCAGTCTATATATTAGCAGCAGACACAGTACAGTGCGGTAGTTCACGGCTGTGGCTACCTCTGTGTCGGCACTCGGCAGCCCGTCCATAATTGTATATACCAGTGACCTAACCGTGGGTTTTTTTTCTTTCTTTATACATACATACTAGTTACGAGTATACTATCTCTTTATCAACCAGTCTATATATTAGCAGCAGACACAGTACAGTGCGGTAGTTCACGGCTGTGGCTACCTCTGTGTCGGCACTCGGCAGCCCGTCCATAATTGTATATACCAGTGACCTAACCGTGGTTTTTTTTTCTTTCTTTATACATACATACTAGTTACGAGTATACTATCTCTTTATCAACCAGTCTATATATTAGCAGCAGACACAGTACAGTGCGGTAGTTCACGGCTGTGGCTACCTCTGTGTCGGCACTCGGCAGCCCGTCCATAATTGTATACTAGTATCCAATCCATCCATCTGCATTGTTTACCTGAGGTGCCTTTTAGTTGTGCCTATTAAAATATGGAGAACAAAAATGTTGAGGTTCCAAAATTAGGGAAAGATCAAGATCCACTTCCACCTCGTGCTGAAGCTGCTGCCACTAGTCATGGCCGAGACGATGAAATGCCAGCAACGTCGTCTGCCAAGGCCGATGCCCAATGGCATAGTACAGAGCATGTCAAAACCAAAACACCAAATATCAGTAAAAAAAGGACTCCAAAACCTAAAATAAAATTGTCGGAGGAGAAGCGTAAACTTGCCAATATGCCATTTACCACACGGAGTGGCAAGGAACGGCTGAGGCCCTGGCCTATGTTCATGGCTAGTGGTTCAGCTTCACATGAGGATGGAAGCACTCAGCCTCTCGCTAGAAAACTGAAAAGACTCAAGCTGGCAAAAGCACCGCAAAGAACTGTGCGTTCTTTGAAATCCCAAATCCACAAGGAGAGTCCAATTGTGTCGGTTGCGATGCCTGACCTTCCCAACACTGGACGTGAAGAGCATGCGCCTTCCACCATTTGCACGCCCCCTGCAAGTGCTGGAAGGAGCACCCGCAGTCCAGTTCCTGATAGTCAGATTGAAGATGTCAGTGTTGAAGTACACCAGGATGAGGAGGATATGGGTGTTGCTGGCGCTGGGGAGGAAATTGACCAGGAGGATTCTGATGGTGAGGTGGTTTGTTTAAGTCAGGCACCCGGGGAGACACCTGTTGTCCGTGGGAGGAATATGGCCGTTGACATGCCAGGTGAAAATACCAAAAAAATCAGCTCTTCGGTGTGGAGGTATTTCACCAGAAATGCGGACAACAGGTGTCAAGCCGTGTGTTCCCTTTGTCAAGCTGTAATAAGTAGGGGTAAGGACGTTAACCACCTCGGAACATCCTCCCTTATACGTCACCTGCAGCGCATTCATAATAAGTCAGTGACAAGTTCAAAAACTTTGGGTGACAGCGGAAGCAGTCCACTGACCAGTAAATCCCTTCCTCTTGTAACCAAGCTCACACAAACCACCCCACCAACTCCCTCAGTGTCAATTTCCTCCTTCCCCAGGAATGCCAATAGTCCTGCAGGCCATGTCACTGGCAAGTCTGACGAGTCCTCTCCTGCCTGGGATTCCTCCGATGCATCCTTGCGTGTAACGCCTACTGCTGCTGGCGCTGCTGTTGTTGCCGCTGGGAGTCGATGGTCATCCCAGAGGGGAAGTCGTAAGCCCACTTGTACTACTTCCAGTAAGCAATTGACTGTTCAACAGTCCTTTGCGAGGAAGATGAAATATCACAGCAGTCATCCTACTGCAAAGCGGATAACTGAGTCCTTGACAACTATGTTGGTGTTAGACGTGCGTCCGGTATCCGCCGTTAGTTCACAGGGAACTAGACAATTTATTGAGGCAGTGTGCCCCCGTTACCAAATACCATCTAGGTTCCACTTCTCTAGGCAGGCGATACCGAGAATGTACACGGACGTCAGAAAAAGACTCACCAGTCTCCTAAAAAATGCAGTTGTACCCAATGTCCACTTAACCACGGACATGTGGACAAGTGGAGCAGGGCAGGGTCAGGACTATATGACTGTGACAGCCCACTGGGTAGATGTATGGACTCCCGCCGCAAGAACAGCAGCGGCGGCACCAGTAGCAGCATCTCGCAAACGCCAACTCTTTCCTAGGCAGGCTACGCTTTGTATCACCGCTTTCCAGAATACGCACACAGCTGAAAACCTCTTACGGCAACTGAGGAAGATCATCGCGGAATGGCTTACCCCAATTGGACTCTCCTGTGGATTTGTGGCATCGGACAACGCCAGCAATATTGTGTGTGCATTAAATATGGGCAAATTCCAGCACGTCCCATGTTTTGCACATACCTTGAATTTGGTGGTGCAGAATTTTTTAAAAAACGACAGGGGCGTGCAAGAGATGCTGTCGGTGGCCAGAAAAATTGCGGGACACTTTCGGCGTACAGGCACCACGTACAGAAGACTGGAGCACCACCAAAAACTACTGAACCTGCCCTGCCATCATCTGAAGCAAGAAGTGGTAACGAGGTGGAATTCAACCCTCTATATGCTTCAGAGGTTGGAGGAGCAGCAAAAGGCCATTCAAGCCTATACAATTGAGCACGATATAGGAGATGGAATGCACCTGTCTCAAGTGCAGTGGAGAATGATTTCAACGTTGTGCAAGGTTCTGATGCCCTTTGAACTTGCCACACGTGAAGTCAGTTCAGACACTGCCAGCCTGAGTCAGGTCATTCCCCTCATCAGGCTTTTGCAGAAGAAGCTGGAGGCATTGAAGAAGGAGCTAAAAGGGAGCGATTCCGCTAGGCATGTGGGACTTGTGGATGCAGCCCTTAATTCGCTTAACAAGGATTCACGGGTGGTCAATCTGTTGAAATCAGAGCACTACATTTTGGCCACCGTGCTCGATCCTAGATTTAAAGCCTACCTTGGATCTCTCTTTCCGGCAGACACAGGTCTGCTGGGGTTGAAAGACCTGCTGGTGACAAAATTGTCAAGTCAAGCGGAACGCGACCTGTCAACATCTCCTCCTTCACATTCTCCCGCAACTGGGGGTGCGAGGAAAAGGCTCAGAATTCCGAGCCCACCCGCTGGCGGTGATGCAGGGCAGTCTGGAGCGACTGCTGATGCTGACATCTGGTCCGGACTGAAGGACCTGACAACGATTACGGACATGTCGTCTACTGTCACTGCATATGATTCTCTCAACATTGATAGAATGGTGGAGGATTATATGAGTGACCGCATCCAAGTAGGCACGTCACACAGTCCGTACTTATACTGGCAGGAAAAAGAGGCAATTTGGAGGCCCTTGCACAAACTGGCTTTATTCTACCTAAGTTGCCCTCCCACAAGTGTGTACTCCGAAAGAGTGTTTAGTGCCGCCGCTCACCTTGTCAGCAATCGGCGTACGAGGTTACATCCAGAAAATGTGGAGAAGATGATGTTCATTAAAATGAATTATAATCAATTCCTCCGCGGAGACATTGACCAGCAGCAATTGCCTCCACAAAGTACACAGGGAGCTGAGATGGTGGATTCCAGTGGGGACGAATTGATAATCTGTGAGGAGGGGGATGTACACGGTGATATATCGGAGGGTGAAGATGAGGTGGACATCTTGCCTCTGTAGAGCCAGTTTGTGCAAGGAGAGATTAATTGCTTCTTTTTTGGGGGGGGTCCAAACCAACCCGTCATATCAGTCACAGTCGTGTGGCAGACCCTGTCACTGAAATGATGGGTTGGTTAAAGTGTGCATGTCCTGTTTTGTTTATACAACATAAGGGTGGGTGGGAGGGCCCAAGGATAATTCCATCTTGCACCTCTTTTTTCTTTTCTTTTTCTTTGCATCATGTGCTGATTGGGGAGGGTTTTTTGGAAGGGACATCCTGCGTGACACTGCAGTGCCACTCCTAAATGGGCCCGGTGTTTGTGTCGGCCACTAGGGTCGCTAATCTTACTCACACAGTCAGCTACCTCATTGCGCCTCTTTTTTTCTTTGCGTCATGTGCTGTTTGGGGAGGGTTTTTTGGAAGGGACATCCTGCGTGACACTGCAGTGCCACTCCTAGATGGGCCCGGTGTTTGTGTCGGCCACTAGGGTCGCTAATCTTACTCACACAGCTACCTCATTGCGCCTCTTTTTTTCTTTGCGTCATGTGCTGTTTGGGGAGGGTTTTTTGGAAGGGACATCCTGCGTGACACTGCAGTGCCACTCCTAGATGGGCCCGGTGTTTGTGTCGGCCACTAGGGTCGCTAATCTTACTCACACAGCTACCTCATTGCGCCTCTTTTTTTCTTTGCGTCATGTGCTGTTTGGGGAGGGTTTTTTGGAAGGGACATCCTGCGTGACACTGCAGTGCCACTCCTAGATGGGCCCGGTGTTTGTGTCGGCCACTAGGGTCGCTAATCTTACTCACACAGTCAGCTACCTCATTGCGCCTCTTTTTTTCTTTGCGTCATGTGCTGTTTGGGGAGGGTTTTTTGGAAGGGCCATCCTGCGTGACACTGCAGTGCCACTCCTAGATGGGCCCGGTGTTTGTGTCGGCCACTAGGGTCGCTAATCTTACTCACACAGTCAGCTACCTCATTGCGCCTCTTTTTTTCTTTGCGTCATGTGCTGTTTGGGGAGGGTTTTTTGGAAGGGCCATCCTGCGTGACACTGCAGTGCCACTCCTAGATGGGCCCGGTGTTTGTGTCGGCCACTAGGGTCGCTAATCTTACTCACACAGCTACCTCATTGCGCCTCTTTTTTTCTTTGCGTCATGTGCTGTTTGGGGAGGGTTTTTTGGAAGGGACATCCTGCGTGACACTGCAGTGCCACTCCTAGATGGGCCCGGTGTTTGTGTCGGCCACTAGGGTCGCTTATCTTACTCACACAGCGACCTCGGTGCAAATTTTAGGACTAAAAATAATATTGTGAGGTGTGAGGTATTCAGAATAGACTGAAAATGAGTGTAAATTATGGTTTTTGAGGTTAATAATACTTTGGGATCAAAATGACCCCCAAATTCTATGATTTAAGCTGTTTTTTAGTGTTTTTGGAAAAAAACACCCGAATCCAAAACACACCCGAATCCGACAAAAATAATTCGGTGAGGTTTTGCCAAAACGCGTTCGAACCCAAAACACGGCCGCGGAACCGAACCCAAAACCAAAACACAAAACCCGAAAAATTTCAGGCGCTCATCTCTACATTTTACACAGTATGCTGGCAAGTGTCCCCATTTTACACATTGCGGCAGGCACAGGTCCCCATTTTACACAGTACGCTGGCAAGTGTCCCCATTTTACACATTGCGGCAGGAAAAAGTGTCCCCATTTTACACATTGCGGCAGGCACAGGTCCCCATTTTACACATTGCGGCAGGTGGTGGAGGGAGAGAGAGAGAGAGAGGGCGGGATGTACTAAGATGTTACCCTGCGCTAATAGCCCTCTTACCGCTTCGAAGCATGTTAAAATCCTCCTCAGCCTCCCGGCACTGTCATTCTTTCTAAGCAGTTTCTGCATCATGTTTCGATAGTGCATACAGTGCCTGCGGAGGACCAGTACAGCCAATGGAGTCAGGAAACAATACGAAGGTATCACGTGATGTAGAAACTGCTTGGAAAGAATGACAGCGCCGGGAGGCTGAGGAGGATTTTAACATGCTTCAGAGCGGTTTGAGGGTTATTAGCGCAGCGTAACATCTTAGTACATCCCGCCCAGAGAGAGGAAGGGAGAGGGGCTGACTTACATTTGAAGCGGTTCTCGCCGCTCTTCAGCCGCCTCTCCCTCCTCGTCTGCGCGGCTCCCCCTTCTCCCTCCTCCGGCGGGGTTTCGTGGAATGACGCATTTGCGCCGTGACGTGACGACGCAATCGAGTCATTCCGCGAAACCCCGCCCCCCAAGCTGGGCACTCGGGAGAAGGGGGTTTCAAAGTCTAAAAGTGCCGCGGCGGGTGTTAGGGGGTCTCGGCGCCCCCTCCAATCCGGCGCCCAGGTCGCCTGCCCCCCTAGCCCCCCCCTAGTTTCGGCCCTGCCCACAGTTGTAGTGCCCCTTATGTAAAGCCCATAGTATTAGTGTCCCTTATGTCCCCAGGAGTGATGCCCCTTATTAAGTGCCCCCTATGCAATGCCCTCATTAGTAGTGCCCCCAGTGGTAATGATCCGTGTAGTATTGCCGCCAGTAGTAATGCCCCCGGTAGAGATGCCCCCTGTAGTTATACCCCTAGTAAAGATACCCCCAGTACAGATGCCTCCTGTAGTTATTCACCAAGTACAGATGTCCCCTGTAGAGCTGCCCCCTGTACAGATGGCCCCAGTACAGATGTCCCCTGTAGCGCTGCCCTCAGTACAGATGCCCCCTGTAGTTATGCCCCTAATAGTTATTCCTCCAGTACAGATGCTCCCTGTAGTCTTGCCTCCAGTAGAAGCTGCCCCCAGTACAGTTGCCCCCTGTAGTTATGCCCCAGTAGAAGCTGCCCCTAGTATAAGCTGCCCCCTGTAGTTATACCCCAGTATAGATGCCCCCAGTAAAAGCTGCCCCCTAATAGCGCCGCTTCACACACACAAAAAAAAAAAGACAAAAAAAACCCACGTCTCCAATTGGAACTGACTGAACGCAGTTCCGCCCGTTCCGGTTCACTTTAACCTCTGGGTGGCAGTATTTCTGAAACAGCGCAGTTTGTGAACTGTTTGCGTGCTGCTGTGGTGAAGGTGTATCGTGACTGGACAAATGGCACCATTGCAATAACCGGCGTGGAAACTGCGGCGACCCACGCTACAGTGGAGCAGCTCACCGTCACAATGAGCCTGGGGGCTACCAGACGTGTGTCTAAAACGACAGTTCAGCCGGTCTAGCTGCTGTCCATGCTGCACACGGCGGTTACTCTGGCTATTAGCTGGTGGTCATAGTAATGTGACTCCACCGTGTATTTATACATGTATAGAAGAAGCCTCTCTTAGATTTTAGGTAATAAAGCTGGTTAACTATTCACCATCAGGAGAATTAGAATGTACCTTGGCTGATTAGTAACTATTCTGTCAAACCGAGATTAAAAATATGGAACTGGGCTGACAGCTAGGTTTCCTGTAACCTAAAAATAAGACTAACACAGGTTTCTTATACATCAGTACATGGGAGAACTCGTCCGCAGTGGTAGCGTCTAGTTTCCCTTCGTGGAGAGGACCTTTCCCATAAACCCCTGGGTCCATGTCACAAACTATTTGGAATAGTAACCTGTGGCGAGCGAAGCGAGACACCGACCCCGAAGCGTGGCGAGCGTCCAATGGTGCATAGAAAAAAACCCTCAAATGAACGGAGAAAACATTTAGGTGCTGTAAGGGCGGAAGTTCTCTCCTGCCCACTCGTTATGTCACTTCCAGGTCCTGATTACGAAGGGAGCATAGACACAACCTTCAGCAGTTGTCTACTAACCTATTTTGTACGATAATGATGAATTATTTAGCGTTCTTCAGGCCCCCCCAGGTCATCAGCATGCTCTAGCCCAGGCCTGGCCAACCTGTGGCTCTCCAGATGTTGTGAAACTACACATACCAGCATGCCCTGCCACAGTTTTATCATTCACTAACAGCAAAACTGTGGCAAAGCATGATGGGACTTGTAGTTTTACAACAGCTGGAGAGCCACAGGTTGGCCAGGCCTGCTCTAGCCATTCCTTCAGCCATTGTGTATTCAGTAATTGGTTATGCTCTACTTTATGTTCCGCACTGATCCCAGCACCCCCCTCATACCAGCTCGTAACACTCTGTAACCATCGTACACCCTTGTATCACTGCGTGCATACATTAACTGTGTCCCTTTGCAAGGAGAAAAACAGGGTAATCCCTTATGAATGTTTCCTTTCAACCCCTTTATCTCGTTTGGCAAAACAAAATCTTATTTTTGCATGTTTGACGCATTCGTGCATTTAACACATTCACGTTAGGAAAGGCGACTGTTCTGCCAAATTGCTCCCATTGGCCAATGCATGTGCCACACCCTGCAGAGACCGCTGCACGTTCATGCACCGTCTGGTATGAACGGATCACCTGCACATAAGCCACACGTGAGGTAATAACATAACATTTGTGCTGTGGGAGTGGGATAGCACTTTTGTACAGTTGCAAGTGACCCTTGCTGGCTGGTAGACGTTAGGGGGCGAATTCTGAGGGGCAGATTTAGGAAGTCTGGTGAAGTGATAAAGTGGAAGGTGATAAAAGTACCAGCCAATCAGCTCCTAACTTCCATATCACAGGCTGGGTTTGAAAACTAACAGTTAGGAGCTGATTGGCTGGTGTGTTATCACCTTCCACTTTATCACTTCACCAGGCTTCATAAATCTGCCCGTGTCCAGCGGTGCTGTAATCGCTTTAACGTCTTTTGCTTTACTCCCATCTGCAACTTTTTGCTAATAAAAGCCTTTCCCTTGAAATACAACTTTGTGCGTCTTTAGATGCAACCATCATTTGCATTATTATCGAAACGTGCATGAGCCCCATTCTGCGTCAGTGTCTGGCCTCCAATGCATGCTATTAAGCAGCTGATTTTGCAACCAGTGATGCTACATGACCGCAACACACTCAGAATCAGGCCTAACATTGCAATGGAGTGTGGTATAGATCTATAGTAAAGAGATAGACCATCATTAGATCGACTAAATATGGTCGACGTGCCTTAGGCCAAAAGGGTCAAAAGGTCGACAGTGAAAAGGCAGACCGTACCAGTCAACAGGTACAAAAGTTTGACGTGACAATGGTCGACACAGGTTTGTTTTAGTTTTGTATGTTTCGTCATCTGCGATCACAATCAGGCTAAACACATACGCTTGCAACGCTTCGGGCAAGATGGATCACTGCGCTCGCCGCAGGTTACTATTCCCAATCGTAGTCCATGTGGATGGTAAATCAAGCAAAAGTGGAAAAACGTGAATAGCAAACAAAAAACAACAACTTGCATCGTCACACAAATTGTCGACGTACTTTTTTTTTTTTTTTTTTTTAATGTCCACCTTCTGGAACCCTTTTGCCATAGTTACAGGCAGCGGGATGCGGTTACATCGTCGGCAGTCGGGATCCCGGCGGTCAGGATGCAGACGCCGGAATCCCGACCGCTGACAATGGTGACTAACAGGGGCTATTCCACTCGTGGATGTCCACGAGAGTGGTCTTCAGAATGCCGGCGGTCGGGCTCCCGGCGACCAGCATACCGGCGCCGGGGAGCCCGACAGCCGGCATACCGACACTTATTCTCCCTCGTGGGGGTCCACGACCCCCCTGGAGGGAGAATAAAATAGTGTGGCGCGCCGTGCCCGTAGCGTGGCGAGCGCAGCGAGCCCGCAAGGGGCTCATTTGCGCTCGCCACACTGTCGGTAAGACGGCGGTCGGGCTCCCGGCGCCGGTATGCTGGTCGCCGGGAGCCCGGCCGCTGGCATATCGTAGTGAACCCGTCCACGACACCCATAGAGTTGAAACAGAACCTACGGTGAGTGCAGTGAGACACCGAGCCTGCGAGGGGCTTTGTTGCGCTGGCCCCCTGCCGGCATTTTAGCAGCTAGGATCCCGGCCGCTGGCATACCATACCCAACCACAGGAGGCACCCTTGATACTGAACAGGCATATGACATAATATAATATCCTATAATATGATGTAAGCATATAATACACTGTGTCGCTATGGTGCACTACAACTGGGGGAGATTTATCAAACCTTGTAACGAGGACAAGTGAAGGTGTTGCCGCAACCAATCAGCTCCTAGCTGTCATTTATCGTGTGCATTATGTACAATAAAAGCTAGAATTTGGTTGGTTGCTATGGACAACACCTCCACTTGTCCTCTGTAGAAGGTTTGATACATTGTGACAAGTGTTCCTGGCTGGAGTTCTGGTTCCAGATCTTAGGCTGTTGCCAGTAAACGTGAAACACTTGCAGCCACGTAATTACCGTTCAGTCAGCCAATAAACTGTAACTATTTCCCTGTAAAACTAAACTGGACCCAGGCTTGCATTACACATTGTTACATCATTGCGGTTATATAATATGTAGTGATTTTCCACCCTCTGTAACTTGTCTATCTGAGCCTGCATGTTGCTTTTTACCGATCAGAAATGCCTCCACAGGCTACAACTGGGGCAGGGCAGATCCCAAACCCCCTAAACTGTGCAGGGTTGCGCTGAACAGCAGATTTTCAGCGTCTCGGTAGATTAAGATTTCTTCAAATGACATAAGCAGTCACAACTTTAACTTTTTAATTACTTCATTAAAAGAAAAAATGATTTGAGGTTTTGTGTGCGTGGTCTGAAACAAATCATTATATAAAAGTGACTCTCGACCTAGCGAGATAATGACATAAGTGAACCACCCAAATACAGGAATAGACGGGTGAAGACACACAGGTGGCTGCTGCAGATAAAAGGATGTAGGATGGGTTCCTTTATACGCAGCTATTGCTCCTCTGGGACTGTAGTTGGACTTAGTTATTGCTGACATGCCACAGGTCACGAATGCCCTTCCCGTACCCTCCAGGACAGTGATTGTTCTACTAAGGTGTGGCACACAGAGGGTTACTTGGCTGAGTCTGAGGAAGACTGCCTGAGTAATAAGGTCACAGGGTTGTCTCAGTTTAGGACAAGGCGTGTTACCGCTGGGATTAAAGGGACATTGGGGGTCATTCCGAGTTGATTGCTAGCTGCCGTTATTCGCAGCACAGCGATCAGGCTAAAAGTCGGCATTTGTGCGCATGCGTATGCACCACAATGCGCACGCGCGACGTACGGGCACAAAGTCCTTTGTGGTTTTGCACAGGTTCTAGCGAAGCTTTCAGTCGCACGGCACAACGCAGGAAGATTGACATGAAGTGGGCGTTTCTGGGTGTCAACCGACCGTTTTTAGGGAGTGCTTAGAAAAACGCAGGCATGTCGGGTAAAACGCAGGCGTGGCTGGGCGGGTGTGTGACGTCAAAAGCCGTCCCTCCGTCGTTAGAAACAACGCACACGAAGAGTAACTACAGGGCTGATCTTGTTTTGCACAAAAAGATTTTGCAGATGCTCCGCTGCACAGGCGTTCGCACTTCTGCAAAGGGAAAATACACTCCCCAGTGGGCGGCGGCAATGCGTTTGCACGGTTGCTAAAAACTGCTAGCGAGCGATCAACTCAGAATGACCCCCATTATGCTGCAACTATATATTGTATAATGTGCACTGTTATTCATTGGTTTTACATTATGCGAAATACTGGGTAACCAGTGGTTACAAATGCACTAGGATGATACTACAAGGCACAAGCTATAGGGACGAGATACAATTTTTGGCATCGAACTGGTGCAAAGTCCAAGTCCCTTTTACTGACTGGGAATTATTAGTGAGCACTGCACAATTATGCCTTGGGTCCTAGTATGGCTTAAATCCCACAGTGGAACCTTCGTAGCGCGCCCAACATGGCTGCCTCATCTGGTGCGCTCGTGGATTGGATGAAAAATACATGGACCTGGCAGTTTTGTTAGGACCCTACTCCCAGCGTTAGATCACTGCAATCACCCATTTTGTGTAATTTTTTTCTAGGGGTAACCTATCCCACCCCGGGTAATCCTACATAGTGCTCCCAAGATGGCTGCCTCTCCTGGCACCTTGTGTGGATGGAAAATAAACCCGTAGAAGTTACTACCAAAAATATCAGCACAAATCCTGCAGTATGCTCAGTGTGCGCTCTAGGATTTGTTGTTTTAATCATTTCTGTGTGGTTTCTATTAATGTGAAAAGGGTATCTGAACTTGCAGTTGGGGGTTACTGTAGAAATTTACATCTATACACTTAAACAATGTATCCCTGTCACTCAGAAAAGCAAACTACCAGGTCAAGCATTTGGACCCGGTAATTTGCGGATCAACACTGATCCTTTTTCTGTGTGAAGGGGTCAACCCGGATCGAAATTCCCGGGACTTTAGTTTTACCAGGGTTGAAGACCTGGGAATTGAGACCCAGTTTGACCCCTCCCAAACAGAAAAAATAACTGTGTTGATTGGCAAATTACTGGGTGAAAATGCTTGACCTGGTAATTTTGTTTTCTGTGTGAAAGTGGGGTCAGACTGGGACAGGAAAAGAAAAAACTGTCTCTCCAATGCCAGGTAAAATCCGGGGTTTTCTCCACTTTCTGTCTGAAAGTGGAATTACAAAGTGATTTTTTTAATATACCCTAAAATACTCTAAATACTCTTACTTGCTGATATTTTTCCATCATTCATAAACGTTCTAAATGTGAAACCTGTGCCACCGTGTAACAGCCTCCAATACTTTGCGTACGACCTCTAATAGTCTCCTACACTGTTCTGCTACCTTATTTACCAATGTTTTATGGGTTCAGGATGATTTCCCCCACTCTTTCATGCATTACACCTACACACAGGTTGCCCACTGCAGAGTAAACACGCGGCATTGCCATTTTTATTAAATTGCCCAGATATCAGGAGCGCGCTTCATGTACACAGCCAGCAGAGGGCACACTACTTTAACACAGGACTTCACAGTACGGAACTCGCAGCTAACTGAATTTAGCACTTTTTCTCATTTAGTTATATGTCAGCAAGATGAAACCTCACATAGGCAATATTCCTATGGACTTACGCTGAACTCTGTGGGGAACGCCCTCACGCTACAAATCTCCTCTCGTTGGCTGCTCCAAACCTCTGCATATCTGCAATCGCCGCCATCTTGCTCTGTCAGCTTAATGCGCTTTTGCGCAAATCTATAAGCAGCGCCAACGAGCTGTTAATGATTCAGTATTACTCTCTGCCCTGTAAGCAATGCAGCCCAATAATACCTGGGCAGCAATATATAATATAGCCCTTCACTGAGACTTGTTCATCGGTCATGTGACTTCTTTACATCCGCAGGTGACTGGCACCTTTGTTGCATGTTTCCATTCAAAACTTTTTAGTTGCTGACAGAAGCTGTTGCATAACTTGTTTCG
The DNA here is from genome assembly GCF_028390025.1 of Pseudophryne corroboree. Taxonomy (NCBI): domain Eukaryota; kingdom Metazoa; phylum Chordata; class Amphibia; order Anura; family Myobatrachidae; genus Pseudophryne; species Pseudophryne corroboree. Next base: position 794,428,736 of record NC_086449.1, on the reverse strand, counting down.
GTTGGTAATGTTCCAATGGTATAGTGAACTCTGCATTGTTTTATGGACAATATAATAGGGAGAATTGGGCGGGTCTTAATGACTTACTTTATAGTAGGTAGTTCAATACCAGACAATTCCAGACGATAGAGATTCCAAAAATGAGAACTTCCCTCTATGGGCCTGATTAACAGGTGGACACAGACCCTTTCAGCGACAAGCCTGCGTTGGCTTTGCCACGCTCCTGTTACCTCCCAGAAATGCCCGCTAATATTCTCAGACCCTGCATCTGATTCTGTGCTGCATCTCAGTGTGCAGGCCCGGTACGTCAACGGTCAACTGCAGATACATCGGCAACGCAACCACCCCTGAATCAGGCCTTATATCTGATGCAGTTACAGAGTTAATAAACAGCAGTATAAAATACAAAGGGGTCTATTCATGAAGCAGTGATAAATGTGGAGAAGTGAGCCAGTGGAGAAGTTGCCCATGGCAACCAATCAGCATTGAAGAAACATTTAAAATTCGCATACTATACAATTGTACAGAGCAGCTGTTTGGTTGCCATGGCCAACTTCTCCAAAGGCTCACTTCTCCACTCTTTTCACTGCTTCATGAATAGACCCTATAGGGTGCAAAGAACCTACTTTAAACTAGAACTGCGGGCTAACAAGAGTCTTGGGGGAACCACCATTGGAAGGTTGGCGGTGGTGTCTCCAGAGCTGGGACGGCAGCACAGTCCAAAATTCAAATAGAGGAGCAACACCAACTGCCACCCCAAACACTGTGGTTCCCCTATTTGAATGTTAGACTGCACTGCAGCCCCACCTCTGCAGCCCCCACTGAAGGTTGGTGCTATTATTGGGGGTATTTACAGTCATCTTTAATCTTGTACTGTACTGCAATTATTTTATTTTAGAGATTTTTATTGTTTACTTATTTTTTTTCTTTCCTTGGAACCAACGGGAAAACACTTAACGGTAAGACGAGGCTCTGGTTCTCTCCCCTGCAGCTCATAAAATGTGTTTATTCTGTAATAGAACGTTAAAAAATCTATACAGCTAAAAGGTAGGAGCGTTTGCTGTAAATGTTTAATATCTCGTCCACAACACTGTGTGCCGGCGTTGGGATTTTGGCTTCATTTTAGTCTCCACCAATGTGAAACCAAAATCAATATCGCACAAAAAAACAAAATTATTATGGGTCTAATTTCACAGCAAAGCCTTGCCACATCCCCTACCATCGAATGAAGAAGACCTCTCTATTTTGCCTTAACACGGCCAACAATGACCGAGCCGCTGACATTTATATCACATATTTTCATTATCTTTGACAAAGATGTTTCATTGATTAAATCTGTCCCAGGACGCTATTTGCCCTATAACTGTCCCCGTGTCCATTAACAGGCCAGATGGGAACCTTGAGTGATATCAGGGTTACACAATTAGGATCTGGCGTAACACAGTGAAGGATTTATAGAGAGTTGCATGGCTTCCAATTATTTCAACTCAAACATTTTTCTAAAAAGGGTCAACTGCCTCGAATGTGGTTGGTAACACGCAGCATAACAATACAGAGCCTCAGCTGGTATCTCCCACCACTAAACTGGTGCATAAAGTGTCACTGGGAGGTATAGTGCAGGCCAAGCCATTACAGAGCTAATAAAGGGCTTTCCACCTTCATGCCACTTTAACACATCATCTCGCATATTTTATACACTAGGCAGAAAAACATGACAAAGAAAAACGAACCATGGACCATCCATGATTACCTGAGGGCTTTGGACTTTGTTGGAAGTTCTTGGAAAGCTCCCTGGTTTTTATCCCCTGAGCGTCATCATTCTGCCGGTTGTTCCTCTCCTGCCTCAATCGTAGTTCTGTGCTGGTGGAGAGCGGTTTCCAGATTGGAAGGATCTGGGGACAGCTCACACTGTTGCCTGTAATAACAAGAGAACGGGATTAGCTCATCGTTACAACAATCGTTACTGAAAACTACAGAACAGTAGAAGTAGTGCTGCATACTGTATACTTACAACAGGCTAAAAATAAAAATCAGGACAAGATAGAGCCCACACCCAATCCATCATCACCACACCAGGTCCGCCCAGACCTGCCCAAGTCCATCCAACCCACATTCTCACAAAGTCAGAAACACTTCCAAGTAAACAACCATATCAAGGTTCCGAGAACTGGGACAGTCCTTCTAAAACCAGAACAGTGGGATGATACATGGTAGATGGTGCACTAGCACTAGTACACATAAATATAGAACCCAAAGTCAGGCTCAGCAACATCACAAAGAGATTCCATGTTCAATCGAGACCTATGGGTCATCCTGCAGCAATGTGGATGAAGCCCATGAAAGGTGTACTAATTACATGGGCTGGTGGGTATTTACCAGCTACAGATAGTTCTCAACCTTGAGGAGAACCTCAATCATGGCTTCTAACAATACATCTCATCACATCTCAGTCAGGGCACTGTACGTGTGCTTTTACACAACATATGGACATGCGGTGGACAGCAGTTCTCCTTTCTTCATAGGACTGTTACTTGCAGTGTTACAGGAGTGTGGATGTTTTTCTCGAGGTTTACCTTTTTTAGTATTAGAGATTTTCTAAGTCTAGGCACGGTCTTAGCACTGTAGTATCCAGCTTACTCATGGTTCTTCTACTGTAATCTTACTTTGGGTAGACAACTAGTTGTTATGGTTAAAGTGATGATTTTATTTTTGTAAATCTCAGTAGTTACTACTAGACGCTTCAGAAATGTTTGTGTTCTGTGTCTCACAGATGAGGCACCCTGGGTTACTTGGGGCGATGATACCTCATGCCTGTTGACAGTGAGCCACGGTTGGATTTGTTCTATGCTTTTCTGATATAGTTTTCTCCAACAATTAACTTTTGACTATTGACTACTCCACTACTCTCAGGTCAGACTGTTATCTTTGCTATTAACCAATTGTGATAACCTACACCTGTTTATCACTTAAGATACAGTCCTGGGGACAACTGAGGTCCGGCAAACATATTATTTTCCACTGGAACAGGGGGCTGCTGTTAACACTCATGAAGAGCAGATCTGATAATTTAACAAGTGAACAGTTACACAATGGTTCTTTGTAAAGATACAGAGATAAAATCTACAAAAATTAACATTTAAGCTAAACATGTACAATTTTGAATAACGCAAAATCGATTGTTGAAAGCAGGAACCTTTTTGCGAAGGACCTGATTGGTAATTATGTTGCAGCAGCCGCGTAAACTGAACTTGCAAACCCATCTGGAGGCGATAGGTTACAATAAAAATTACATAATCTGATGTAAATGTGGTTTTTGATATATATTTTGTGGATGATCCAATACACCTAGTTTAGTGCTTCTGTGGTTAAAGTGCTTACTCTACTAATGTAATGGTTATGCACCCCTGCTCTGTACAATACAAAGAGGTACTAGAGGCCCGTCAACAATACAGAGAGCATCTTAATAATAAATAATAATAAAGAGGTTCTAGTGACCTGTATACAATACAGAGAGCAGCTTAAAGAACAATATACAATACAGAGAGCTTCTAGTGACCCATATACAATACAAAGAGCATCATAATGAGCAATATACATTACAGAGAGCTTCTAATTACCCATTTACAATACAGTGTCTTAATTAGCAATATACAATAGACAGAGCTTCTAGTGATCCACATACAATACAGAGAGCATCTTGAAGAGCAATATACAATACAAAGAGTATCTTAAAGAGCCATATAACACACAGAGAGCTTCTAGTGACCCACACACAATACAGAGAGCATCTTAATGATCAATATACAATACAGAGAGCTTCTAGTGACCCAACTAATGAGCAATATACAACACAGAGAGCATCTTAATGAGCAATACACAACTTGCGGCTGGGGACCGACAACAAGCATCTAAGAAGGCCATTACTTGCAAAAAGTGGGGAACTGTTAGCACTATGTGCCTAATATGGATTGAACATATCATTAATGGTATATTTAATTATGTTCAACTTTAATAATATTTTATATTTACTGGGTGGCACAGCACTGCTGAAATCGTTAATGTCCATTGATACAGCACCAAATGGTATTAAGTTGTAAATGTGCATTTTTAATGGATCTGATTAATAAGGTATCGCCCATTTCGATGATCAAATCCTTTTGAGATAGTCTGACACAGAAAGTCATATAATATTAATTGTGCTTAAGGGTAAGGGTTAGGCTACGGGGGGTGGGGTGGGGGGTTAAGTTTAGGCAGCGGAGACGGGTACTTAGGTTTAGGCACCTCCGCTGGGGGGGGGGGGGGGGGGGGAGGGGGGTGTTAGGCACTAAGGGGGGAGAGGTTAGGGTTAGGCTGTGGGTAGGGAGGGTTATGGGGGTGGGGAGAGGGGATCCCGGCGTCGGTATTTCGAACTCCGGGATCACGCGCGTCGGAATCTCATACTGATCCCTTTGAGACTGCTGCAATAAAGTTGGGTCAAGCCAAGTCACAGCCCAGTCTGAAAGGGGCAGAGAAAAATAACCTGGGTCGAGAGACCCGGAAATCCAACCCAGGTCGTGACCAGGGTTGGACACGGGACCGACACTGGGACACGGCGCAATGTGACCGGTCCGACCCGGATTGTGATGACCTGGGTGGTGCCGCATACCACCAGATTGGCTGTCTGCAGTAGCGTGTGCAGATGAAATCTCCAAGCACCCACTGTAAAGCTGGACAGACCTGGGCCATGGAAAACCCAGGTCCAGCTTGAACAACTGTTTCCATACGTTAAGATGCCCGGTTTGCTCAGAATCAACCCCAGTGTCTTGGAACTTGCCCACTAAGCTACCAGGGCAGACAGGTCCACAGTAAGAGGCCAGTGGGAATTAGCCATTGCCATCCTGTGGCCACACTTGCCCGGAGTAAGCATTCCCAGGTGCCAGTGCAGAAGACTGGTGGTAACAGCAAATTAACCTCTCACAATAGGAGGAGTCAGTATCAGGCGGTTGCTGACGGCAATATTGACCCCCAGGAGTGGCCATGTAAATCCACTCAGGTTATCCAGAAGGAGTGACCTGCATTCTATAAATCCTTCCAATCACAACAAGGCTGGAAATATTTCTTTGCCTATTAAGGTATTCATACTGCCCAGGACATACCCCGTAATCTTATTCTTAGTCCAGTATTATGAATTATTAAAATAATGTAAATAATTGGATGCAACCTAATTTTTCCTGGAGAGGACGAATAAATAGTTTGAAGATGAACGTTACTGTATGCATTCCAGAGAATCAGAGATTATTTGTTCATCTTCCCGAATCACAGAGGACACGGTAGGATACAACTTTGACACCAATTACTTGGCCCTGAACAAAATCCTGTCTTAAATATAGTATGCTGACTGCGCCAAACATGAAAGTGGGATTGCTCACACACACAAATGAAAGATGTAATCTGTGGCTTCGCATTTATGTATAGCTGGAAACACACTAGACAATACGCTCCATAAGTGATATCGCCAAATTGAGCTGCATGTACAGACGACAGAGGTGGACGATAACAATGCGTCGGCAACATTGTTCGCACACGGTATTACAAACACATTTCAGAATGTTACAAGATTCAATGCAATTAGGATTTTTTTTTAATTAATTTTCATATTAGGTGAAGCTGTAATTTAGGCTTAATTGCCTTATATATAGACTATAGCGGCAGCAGTTTATCGTGAATGGTATAGCTTGCAGATATTAGTGTTGCTTATTAATTAGGTATTAGCGAATTCTTACACACATGCTAAAGCCATAAACACACACATATATATATATATATATATATATATATATACACACAAAGTGTAGTAATCCCGGCACTCCCTCTCCAAATGGTAATGTGCTGCGGTGCCCTCCTAGAGAAACAATGCTGATCCTCAATATATTGGATGGAGACAGGCGGCACTCAAGCAGACTCAGATGGAATGAAAAAAGCGGTCCGTTTATTGATCCGACATGTTTCGGGGAACTCCCCGTCTTGTTAGGCCCGGAGGACGGGGAGTTCCCCGAAACATGTCGGATCAATAAACGGACCGCTTTTTTCATTCCATCTGAGTCTGCTTGAGTGCCGCCTGTCTCCATCCAATAATAAGAATTTACTTACCGATAATTCTATTTCTCATAGTCTGTAGTGGATGCTGGGGACTCCGAAAGGACCATGGGGAATAGCGGCTCCGCAGGAGACTGGGCACAAAAGTAAAAGCTTTAAGACTACCTGGTGTGCACTGGCTCCTCCCCCTATGACCCTCCTCCAAGCCTCAGTTAGGATACTGTGCCCGGACGAGCGTACACAATAAGGAAGGATTTTGAATCCCGGGTAAGACTCATACCAGCCACACCAATCACACCGTACAACTTGTGATCTGAACCCAGTTAACAGCATGATAACAGAGGAGCCTCTGAAAAGATGGCTCACAACAATAATAGCCCGATTTTTTGTAACAATAACTATGTACAAGTATTGCAGACAATCCGCACTTGGGATGGGCGCCCAGCATCCACTACGGACTATGAGAAATAGAATTATCGGTAAGTAAATTCTTATTTTCTCTGACGTCCTAGTGGATGCTGGGGACTCCGAAAGGACCATGGGGATTATACCAAAGCTCCCAAACGGGCGGGAGAGTGCGGATGACTCTGCAGCACCGAATGAGAGAACTCCAGGTCCTCCTCAGCCAGGGTATCAAATTTGTAGAATTTAGCAAACGTGTTTGCCCCTGACCAAGTAGCTGCTCGGCAAAGTTGTAAAGCCGAGACCCCTCGGGCAGCCGCCCAAGATGAGCCCACTTTCCTTGTGGAATGGGCTTTTACAGATTTTGGCTGTGGCAGGCCTGCCACAGAATGTGCAAGCTGAATTGTACTACAAATCCAACAAGCAATAGTCTGCTTAGAAGCAGGAGCACCCAGCTTGTTGGGTGCATACAGGATAAACAGCGAGTCAGATTTTCTGACTCCAGCCGTCCTGGAAACATATATTTTCAGGGCCCTGACTACGTCCAGCAACTTGGAATCCTCCAAGTCCCTAGTAGCCGCAGGCACCACAATAGGCTGGTTTAAGTGAAATGCTGAAACCACCTTAGGGAGAAATTGAGGACGAGTCCTCAATTCTGCCCTGTCCGTATGAAAAATTAGGTAAGGGCTTTTATAGGATAAAGCCGCCAATTCTGAGACACGCCTGGCTGAGGCCAGGGCTAACAGCATTACCACTTTCCATGTGAGATATTTTAAGTCCACAGTGGTGAGTGGTTCAAACCAATGTGATTTTAGGAACCCCAAAACTACATTGAGATCCCAAGGTGCCACTGGAGGCACAAAAGGAGGCTGTATATGCAGTACCCCCTTGACAAACGTCTGAACTTCAGGAACTGAAGCTAGTTCTTTTTGGAAGAATATTGACAGGGCCGAAATTTGAACCTTAATGGACCCTAATTTTAGGCCCATAGACAGTCCTGTTTGCAGGAAATGCAGGAAACGACCCAGTTGAAATTCCTCTGTAGGGGCCTTCCTGGCCTCACACCACGCAACATATTTACGCCAAATACGGTGATAATGTTGCACAGTTACATCCTTCCTGGCTTTGATCAGGGTAGGGATGACTTCATCCGGAATGCCTTTTTCCTTCAGGATCCGGCGTTCAACCGCCATGCCGTCAAACGCAGCCGCGGTAAGTCTTGGAACAGACATGGTCCCTGCTGGAGCAGGTCCTTTCTTAGAGGTAGAGGCTACGGGTCTTCCGTGAGCATCTCTTGAAGTTCCGGGTACCAAGTCCTTCTTGGCCAATCCGGAGCCACGAGTATAGTCCTTACTCCTCTCCTTCTTATGATTCTCAGTACCTTGGGTATGAGAGGCAGAGGAGGGAACACATACACTGACTGGTACACCCACGGTGTTACCAGAGCGTCCACAGCTATTGCCTGAGGGTCCCTTGACCTGGCGCAATATCTGTCCAGTTTTTTGTTGAGGCGGGACGCCATCATGTCCACCTTTGGTTTTTCCCAACGGTTCACAATCATGTGGAAGACTTCTGGGTGAAGTCCCCACTATCCCGGGTGGAGATCGTGTCTGCTGAGGAAGTCTGCTTCCCAGTTGTCCACTCCCGGAATGAACACTGCTGACAGTGCTATCACATGATTTTCCGCCCAGCGAAGAATCCTTGCAACTTCCGTCATTGCCCTCCTGCTTCTTGTGCCGCCCTGTCTGTTTACGTGGGCGACTGCCGTGATGTTGTCCGACTGGATCAGCACCGGCTGACCCTGAAGCAGAGGCCTTGCCTGACTTAGGGCATTGTAAATGGCCCTTAGTTCCAGGATATTTATGTGAAGTGACGTTTCCATGCTTGACCACAAGCCCTGGAAATTTCTTCCCTGTGTGACTGCTCCCCAGCCTCTCAGGCTGGCATCCGTGGTCACCAGGACCCAGTCCTGAATGCCGAATCTGCGGCCCTCTAGAAGATGAGCACTCTGCAACCACCACAGGAGAGACACCCTTGTCCTTGGAGACAGGGTTATCCGCTGATGCATTTGAAGATGCGATCCGGACCATTTTTCCAGCAGATCCCACTGAAAAGTTCTTGCGTGGAATCTGCCGAATGGAATCGCTTCGTAAGAAGCCACCATTTTTCCCAGGACCCTTGTGCATTGATGCACTGACACTTGGCCTGGTTTTAGGAGGTTCCTGACTAGGTCGGATAACTCCCTGGCTTTCTCCTCCGGGAGAAACACCTTTTTCTGTACTGTGTCCAGAATCATCCCTAGGAACAGCAGACGTGTCGTCGGAATCAGCTGCGATTTTGGAATATTTAGAATCCATCCGTGCTGTCGTAGTACTACTTGAGATAGTGCTACTCCGACCTCTAACTGTTCTCTGGACCTTGCCCTTATCAGGAGATCGTCCAAGTAAGGGATAATTAAGACGCCTTTTCTTCGAAGAAGAATCATCATTTCGGCCATTACCTTGGTAAAGACCCGGGGTGCCGTGGACAATCCAAACGGCAGCGTCTGAAACTGATAGTGACAGTTCTGTACCACAAACCTGAGGTACCCTTGGTGAGAAGGGCAAATTGGGACATGGAGGTAAGCATCTTTGATGTCCAGAGACACCATATAGTCCCCTTCTTCCAGGTTCGCTATCACTGCTCTGAGTGATTCCATCTTGAATTTGAACCTTTGTATGTAAGTGTTCAAGGATTTCAGATTTAAAATAGGTCTCACCGAGCCGTCCGGCTTCGGTACCACAAACAGCGTGGAATAATACCCCTTTCCCTGTTGTAGGAGGGGTACCTTGATTATCACCTGCTGGGAATACAGCTTGTGAATGGCTTCCAATACCGCCTCCCTGTCGGGGGGAGACGTTGGTAAAGCAGACTTCAGGAACCGGCGAGGGGGAGACGTCTCGAATTCCAATTTGTACCCCTGAGATACTACCTGCAGGATCCAGGGGTCCACTTGCGAGTGAGCCCACTGCGCGCTGAAATTCTTGAGACGGGCCCCCACCGTGCCGGAGTCCGCTTGTAAGGCCCCAGTGAGGACTTGGCAGAAGCGGGGGAGGGCTTCTGTTCCTGGGAAGAGGCAGTCTGCTGCAGTCTTTTTCCCCTTCCTCTGCCCCAGGGCAGATACGAGTGGCCTTTTGCCCGCTTGCCCTTATGGGGACGAAAGGACTGAGCCTGAAAAGACGGTGTCTTTTTCTGCTGAGAGGTGACCTGGGGTGAAAAGGTGGATTTCCCAGCCGTTGCCGTGGCCACCAGGTCCGATAGACCGACCCCAAATAACTCCTCCCCTTTATACGGCAATACTTCCATATGCCGTTTGGAATCCGCATCACCTGACCACTGTCGCGTCCATAACCCTCTTCTGGCAGAAATGGACAGCGCACTTACTCTTGATGCCAGAGTGCAAATATCCCTCTGTGCATCTCTCATATATAGAAATGCATCCTTTAAATGCTCTATAGTCAATAATATATTGTCCCTGTCCAGGGTATCAATATTTTCAGTCAGGGAATCCGACCAAGCCACCCCAGCACTGCACATCCAGGCTGAGGCGATTGCTGGTCGCAGTATAATACCAGTATGTGTGTATATACTTTTTAGGATATTTTCCAGCTTCCTATCAGCTGGTTCCTTGAGGGCGGCCGTATCAGGAGACGGTAACGCCACTTGTTTTGATAAGCGTGTGAGCGCCTTATCTACCCTAGGGGGTGTTTCCCAACGCGCCCTAACCTCTGGCGGGAAAGGGTATAATGCCAATAATTTTTTAGAAATTAGCAGTTTTTTATCGGGGGAAACCCACGCTTCATCACACACCTCATTTAATTCATCTGATTCAGGAAAAACTACGGGTAGTTTTTTCACACCCCACATAATACCCTTTTTTGTGGTACTTGTAGTATCAGAAATGTTCAAAACCTCCTTCATTGCCGTGATCATGTAACGTGTGGCCCTACTGGAAAATACGTTTGTTTCCTCACCGTCGACACTGGAGTCAGTGTCCGTGTCTGGGTCTGTGTCGACCACCTGAGGTAACGGGCGCTTTAGAGCCCCTGACGGTGTTTGAGACGCCTGTACAGGTATTAACTGATTTGCCGGCTGTCTCATGTCGTCAACAGTCTTTTGTAAAGTGCTGACACTATCACGTAATTCCTTCCATAAGACCATCCAGTCAGGTGTCGACTCCCTAGGGGGTGACATCACTAATACAGGCAATTGCTCCGCCTCCATACCATTTTCCTCCTCATACATGTCGACACAACGTACCGACACACAGCACACACACAGGGAATGCTCTGATAGAGGACAGGACCCCACTAGCCCTTTGGGGAGACAGAGGGAGAGTTTGCCAGCACACACCAGAGCGCTATACATATATACAGGGATAACCTTATATAAGTGTTTTTCCCTTATATAGCTGCTGTATAGATTTATCTGCCAAATTAGTGCCCCCCCTCTCTTGTTTTACCCTGTTTCTGTAGTGCAGGACTGCAGGGGAGAGTCAGGGAGCTTCCCTCCAACGGAGCTGTGAGGAAAAATGGCGCCAGTGTGCTGAGGAGATAGGCTCCGCCCCCTTCTCGGCGGCCGTTCTCCCGCTTTTTTATGGAAAAACGGGCATGAGTTAAATGCATCCATATAGCCCAGGAGCTATATGTGATGCATTTTTTGCCCCCTAAGGTGTTTATATTGCGTCTCAGGGCGCCCACACCCAGCGCCCTGCACCCTCAGTGACCGGAGTGTGAAGTGTGCTGAGAGCAATGGCGCACAGCTGCGGTGCTGTGCGCTACCTTATTGAAGACAGGACGTCTTCTGCCGCCGATTTTTCCGGACCTCTTCTGCTCTTCTGGCTCTGTAAGGGGGACGGCGGCGCGGCTCTGGGACCCATCCATGGCTGGGCCTGTGATCGTCCCTCTGGAGCTAATGTCCAGTAGCCTAAGAAGCCCAATCCACTCTGCACGCAGGTGAGTTTGCTTCTTCTCCCCTTAGTCCCTCGATGCAGTGAGCCTGTTGCCAGCAGGTCTCACTGAAAATAAAAAACCTAAAACTAAACTTTTTTCTAAGCAGCTCAGGAGAGCCACCTAGACTGCACCCTTCTCGTTCGGGCACAAAAATCTAACTGAGGCTTGGAGGAGGGTCATAGGGGGAGGAGCCAGTGCACACCAGGTAGTCTTAAAGCTTTTACTTTTGTGCCCAGTCTCCTGCGGAGCCGCTATTCCCCATGGTCCTTTCGGAGTCCCCAGCATCCACTAGGACGTCAGAGAAATATATATATATATATATATATATATATATATATATATATATATATATATACATACATATATCTATATCTATATCTATATCACGTTAAATTTTGCATGCAATGGAAACTGTTTGCACAGAATACAGGCTTGGCAGGGAAACCTGGTTTGTACATAAGCAGGTCCCCTGTGTCCATTTTTCCTCCATTTCCCATTTCCCAGCTCCCATAGGTAGAATATGTTATGTTACATTTACTATGGCTAATCGCAGTCTCCGTGGACTGCATTAGTGTCCACAGAGGGATATGTAAGCCCCTTCCAGCCCCTCAGATTCGGATCAGCAACCTCTGAATTAATCATGGACTTGGAGCCTGTGCACAGAATATAATGGTTTTCCAGGAGGGCCTGGTGCACTTAGTGATAATGAAGATTCTGTATTTTAACACTTGTAAATGAAGCATGTTTCATTAAAACTATAAACTTTCCAAATAACAGATGGAAACCTGGAAATAAGTTGTATTGCCCATTTTCATGAATTCGGTGATAGACACTAAATAACTGTTATATTAGCGCATACAGAAGACGATATACAGACATCGTGCTACCATATTGCTTTATTGGACTTTTATATACTTTTGGACTTTTTGTAATATATGACTGTTATTGGACTAGGGGGGTTACCCAAATTTGTTAGCAAACCAAAAATGCAACCATCTGGGCAAAACCATGTTGCACTGCGTGTGTGTGTGTGGGGAGGGTAGGGGGGGGGGGGGGGCTTATATTGTTTCTGTGCAGAGTAAATACAGCCTGCTTTATTTTTACACTGCAATTTAGATTTCAGTTTGAACACACCCCACCCACATCTAACTCTCTCTGCACATGTTACATCGGCCCCACTTACGGTGCACATGGTTTTGACCATTAGTGTGCTTTTTTGGTTTGGTTTGCTAACAAACCTGAATAAGACCCTAGGTGCGATAAACAGGAAAAATCATTTAAAATAATATTATAGTCCCTTATGAGAAGCAAATGCATAAATGATTGACCTGCGATATAAATTAAATCAAACCATCGATACCTCCGCACAGCACTCAGGTCATCAGTTAAGTTCTCAATCATGGACTATCTGTGTGCAGTTTGCATGTTATCCCAAGTGTTTGTTACTGGTTTCTTCCCAGACTCCACCCAAAAAATATACTCATAGGTTACTTGGATTCTGACAAAGTTAACGTGAGTGTGTGTGGTATCTTAGTAAATTTAGGGGGAGATGTATCAAGCCTTGGAAGGATATGTGGAGAAGTTGCCAAAGCGACCAGCTTCCAACTGTCATGTCAAAGACTGTGCTAGATAAATGACAGTTAGAAGCTGGTCAGTTTCTTTCTCCAAGGCTTGAGTCATCTCCCCCTTAGACGACTTACACACTCTGTACATCGCTGCAGAATTTGGTGGCGCCATATAAATGATAATAACAAACACTCGTGGCTATTAGTTACTGCCTTAGGGATCTCCCCTTTGAATCCCCAGTTTTCACTTGAATACCTGCAAATTTTCTGCACGACATTCAGTAAAATGTGCAATATAAATATGCTTATTGCAAAAGGCGTTACCAACTTTTGGATATACTCAGTGGTGCAAGTAGAAATTTTTTCTTATTGGTACGGATAGTAAAAATGGGCATGGTCACATGCCATGAGGTGTTGTGGTCACAAGAAACTAGGGGAGTGGCTACATGACAGTAGGGGCATGGCCACACAGCGTAATGACCCTTACACATTATGCCACACACCGTAATGCCCATTACACATTATGCCAGACACCATAATGCCCCTTACACATTATGCCAAACAGGGTAATGCCCATTACACATTATGCCAGACCGTAATGCCCATTACACATTATGCCACACACCATAATGCCCCTTACACATTATGCCAAACAGGGTAATGCCCATTACACATTATGCCAGACCGTAATGCTTATTACACATTATGCAACACACCGTAATGCCTATTACACATTATGCCACACACCGTAATACCCATTACACATTATGCCACACACCGTAATGCCCCTTACACATTATGCCACACACCGTAATGCCTTACATATTATACCACACACCGAAATGCCTATTACATATTATGCCACACACAGTTATGCCATTGAAATCATTTTATGTCCCACACACAAAAATGCCCCTTATAAATTATGCCCCAGTGGAGGGCTGGTGGTACTGAGTACCACCATCACATTTCTTAATGATACTCCGTACCACCCTACATTCAGCACTGTATATAGGGGGTAATTCAGACTTGATCGTAGCTGTGCTAAATTTAGCACAGCTACAATCAGGAACACAGACATGCAGGAAGGAGGGGGGGGGGGGGAACGCCCAGCACAGCGCTAGCCTGCCCTGCATGTCAGTCCCTGCCCCCTCGCAGATGTGCAAAAGCATTGCACAGCGGCGATGTTTTTGCACTTAAGGAGTAGCTCCTGGCCAGCGCAGCTTTTGCGTGCTGGCTGGGAGCTACTCGTCGCTGCCCGTGTCGCAGCGTCTGCATGTGACATCATCCCCCGCACAGTCCAGCCACGCCTGCGTTGGCCGGACCGCGCCCACAAAACGGCGGCCAAACGCCGCCGTGCCGCCCCCTTCCTCCTCTGCCTGTCAATCAGGCAGAGGCGATCGCTAGGCAACGACAGCTGTCGGCTATCAGCCATGCGCCGGCGCACTGGGGCGCCGGCGCACTGGGGCGCCGGCGCAGTTCTGACCAGGTCACTGCGAAGAACTGCAGCGAGCGATCAGGTCAGAATGACCCCCATACTTCCTTAATAAAATACACTGTACCCCCTTCCACCTTGGAATCTCCGGTTAGGGGAGCACTGAGCCTTGCAGCACTAAGAGCCGGGATGAGAGCAGAACACGGTAAAACTGAGTACACCAGTGATCTCTTTCCCAGGCGGTACAAACCATAGCGGAATTACTGCAATGAGGAAGCAGCCACTGGAGTCTGCTATAGCATCCGTCAGATACTTACTAGAAGAGCAGACATACTGGAAAAGGACATGGTCTGAAAGAGGAAGGTATATATAGAGGAGTCACTTCACGGAGCGCACTTCCACTATCATGTAACCAAGTGGCTACTTCCTGGAGTGAGTACTTTGCAGACGTTTAAATATACAGTGATATGTACTTTGTGCTCCATCCTAGTGGTGGCTATGGATAGATTTCTGACATATATACTACATACGTTCCTAACCCTCATTCAGCCTGAGATGATGACACCTCTTTATTTTTGGCTAAACAAATTTTTTTGTGTTTTCCACGGTCTTTAAATTGTGGCTATTTATATCCCGGAACATTAAACTCTTGTGGTTTTATGCATATTTACATAGAGGTTTTATGCGAACATCTATTTACATCTTTCTCCGGCAGGGTCCACAGGTTATCCACAGGAAAACATTGGGATATGACGAGCAACAGTTGGGATTTTTGAAGTATAACTGTTTATTTTTCCCATAGGATCAGCTACAAGATAGGGTTGTTTCTACATTTCAGCGAGCAGTACAAAGGTAGTTGTCTAAATCCAGAAAATTCTGACATAGAATATACGTGTGGATCTATGCAATCCAAAATAAAATGTTTCCACCAATCCGCGTCTAATTCATGTTTGTACGTATGCCGATGTCCACGCAATGAAGTGATTATCGGCAGACTACGCATGTGCTGTGATCGCACTGTGCACGCGCCAAGGTACCTTTTGCGATGCCGCTCGTAGTAAGAGTTTTAACGCAGAGTGATTGAAAGGAAGGGACCGTTTGCGGGAGGTAACGGAGAGTGGCGGCGAAAACATAGGCAGGTCATGCCCGTTTTCGGAGCGTGGATCTGTCTTCAGCTGCCATCACGTATAGCAATATGGCGTCAGCCTCGCTACTGCTGCGGGCAGTCTACGTGACCATAGACTCATTCGAGAAATCGATGTTCCTCGTAAGGCCCACCGTGCAGTTCTGCTGCAAAGTCGGCGCGTCGGCTAGTCACAATCCTATGGCTCAGACAGAAGGGCAGCTCCTCACTGCTACATAGAGATGAAGGGAGGGAGATATTTAGTGGATTATGAACACTTTAGTTGTTTCAGGTATAGAGTATTATCTAATCTTCATTATACAGGAACATCAAACAATGCAGTTTCTTGTTTAGTGAATATGGGAAGTTGCATATACTTGCTGTGAAAGTGTTCAGATGGGAAAAGAAGTAGTGTTAGCCTTCTGTATTTCCGTACGTTCTTTATTCCTTTCTCTTCCCTATTTTCGTAAGAATGTTCTAAAAACGAAATATAACCAACCCCTGGCAAATGTTCCATTGGAAAAACTTGTACCTGATATTGATCACAATAAGGGGCTTATTTATCAAATAATGGGGCAGATGTATTAACCTGGAGAAGGCATAAGGAAGTGATAAACCAGTGATATGTACAAGGTGATAATGCACCAGCCAATCAGCTCCAATATGTAAATTAACAGTTAGGATCTGATTGGCTGGTCAATTTATCACCTTGCACATATCACTGGTTTATCAATTCCTTATGTCATCTCCAAGTTTAATACATCTGCCCCAATATTTGCTGGAAATCTTCCTGAAAGCAGAAGTTTTCTGGGGATACCTGCAAATATGAAGTATCACCAGCATGTACCATAGAGGAACCGCAGCAGATATATCATTGCCCTCTGAAGATACACTACCCACCCCACCAATACCCAGGAACTAACTCTACCTACCCTAGCCCCACCCTTCCATGGCATACACTACCACTATTCAATCTGCCCAGCAGTGGTGACCACTATTGTCCTCTCTGCTATCACCAGCTCTCAGAGAAGAGGCGGTCTCATTTTCAATCCAAGATGTCTGATGTGAAGCTGCTATATATTCAGATACAGCAGTTTCACATTGGCCATCTTGGATTCAAAAAGAGGCTGCCCCTTCCCTGGGAAAAGGCAAGAGGTAAGTGGTCCGCGCACGCCTGTAGTAGAAAGCTGTGACAACAGTTGCAGCGGGAAAGGTTTTGCAGTTGTAACAACGAAAACATTGATTTAGGCGTCCAAGAACTATAGAAAAAGGACTAATAAAAAATAAATTATACATATATATATATATATATATATATATGGGAAAACACACACACAAACACACACACACACACACACACACACACACACACATATATATTATGATGAAAGCTGTCCAATATGTAATATCTAGCTAGGACTAATTAGAATGCCATGTTGGGTATAAGTTAGTATTGTAGGTGCGGGTATTATTCCAGCAGTAGACAAGAGCGAAAAAGTGTATTTTAGACGTGTGCTAAATACACAATGCAAGCTTTATAAAGGTCACTTTGGGGTCGATTCAATTCGGCAACAGATGAATAGCTCCGGGAATTATCTCCCGACGCTATTCAATTCAGCTACTAGTTACTAGCAATTGTCGGGAATTCTTCTCTCACCCCCGGGGGGTGAGAGAAGAAAACCGACAAAAGTGCTGCTGCGCGGCCAGCGCGAGGCTGATTTTGTTGGGAATCAGCATTACCGCGGGTAGTCCTATAGATTGTAAGCTTGCGAGCAGGGCCTTCCTACCTCTGTCTGTCTGTTTTTACCCAGTTTTGTTCTATCACTGTTGTTCTAATTGTAAAGTGCATGGAATATGCTGCGCTATATAAGAAACTGTTAATAAATAAATAAATACATAGTTAAGTCGGAGAATGCCCGTTCTCCCAACAAATCTACCTGTTAAGTCGGCGAGAACGGGCATTTGCCGACTTAACTTTAGCTGAATTGAATAGCGTTGGGAGCTAATTCCCGGCGCTGTTCATCTTTTACTGAATTGAATCGACCCCTTTGTGTCACCTTCACCGGTGCAACGGAGCTCTTCAATCTACTGTATAAAACCTGCACTTGCCGGAGAATGTCACAGATCCTCTTTCACAGAGAATTTCCTTTTTCCCTTCGTATAGTTGTTCGCAGATAAATATAAGTATGCCGCACGGACTATGTTACAGAAACTGAGACCAGAACCTTAATTGGCTGGGTGTTCCCTCTTTTCACCTAAAGTTGTTACAGTAATCAATGTCTCAGGCAAAAACATTTCTTATAGTAAAAATTGCATTCTTTTGTCAAAGCAGATTTGGCGTTGCCTTCCCTGTTTATGCTCCTTGCTGAAGGGTCTATTTAATAAGCCTTGGAGAGAGATAAAGTGGACTGAGATAAAGTACCAGCCAGCTCTACTCCCTGTCGCTCACAAGATCCTGACGCTAAGCAATAGAAGTTCATACACCATGGGGGTCATTCAGATGTGATCGCTGCTGTGCGTTTTCGCACAGCGGGCGATCAGGACATAACAGCGCATATGCACCGCAATGCGCACGCGCGTTGGACAACAACAACACTGGGGATCGCCGGTCAGCGACGGGATGGTGCGATAAAGCCGATCGCACGGGCGTTCGCAAGGTGATTGACTGGAAGAGGCCGTTTGTGGGTGGCAACGGAGCATTTACAAGGAGTATACGGAAAAACGCAGGCGTTTCCAAGAGTTTTCAGGGAGTGAGTCTCACGTCAGCTCCGGCCCCCATCAGCAGGATTCAATGGCACTGGAAGTGTAAGTCCTGGGCTGCGCAGAGACTGCACAAAATCAGTTTGTGCAGCTCTGCTACACGTGCGACCGCACACTTGCACAACGAAAATACACTCCCCTATGGGCTGTGACTATCTGAACGCAGGATAGCTATCAGATCTGAATGACCCCCCCATGTTCTTTTAAATCAGGTGCAGCTCAAGAAAACATACTGATGTGTTCTGATAAGTCTCCAGGTTTAGGCGACAGCAGTGCCGTTTCTTGCGGCGGGCCAGCCGTGCAACCGCACGGGGCGCCCGCCGCGGCACTTCCTGAGCACTTTCAAACCCCCTCCCCTCTTCTTCCCGAGTGCCCAGCTTGGGGGGGGCGGGGTTTCACGGAATGACGCGTTTGCGTCATGACGTCACGACGCAATCGCGTCATTCCGCGAAACCCCGCCCCCCCAAGCTGGGCACTCGGGAGGAGGGAGAAGGGGGAGCCAAGCCAGCCAGCACTGTGCAGACGATGGAGAGGCGGCTGAAGAGCGGGAAGAACCGCTTCAAATGTAAGTCAGCCCCTCTCCCTCTCCCCCCCCCCCCCCCCCCACCTGCCGTACTGTGTAAAATAGGGTCACCTGTCTGCCGGAATGTGTAAAATGGGGACACTTGCCTGCTGGAATGTGTAAAATGGGGACACTTGCCTGCTGGAATGTGTAAAATGGGGACATTTTCCTGCCGCAATGTGTAAAATGGGGACACGTGCCTGCCGCAATGTGTAAAATGGGGATACGTGCCTGCCGCAATATGTAAAATGGGGGCACGTGCCTGCCGCAATATGTAAAATGGGGGCACGTGCCTGCCGCAATGTGTAAAATGGGGACACTTGCCTGCCGTACTGTGTAAAATGGGGGTACGTGCCTTCCACAATGTGTAAAATGGGGACACTTTCCTGCCGCAATGTGTAAAATGGGGACACTTGCCTGCCGCAATGTGTAAAATGGGGACACTTGCCTGCCGTGCTGTGTAAAATGGGGACACTTGCCTGCCGTGCTGTGTAAAATGGGGACACTTGCCTGCCGTGCTGTGTAAAATGGGGACACTTGCCTGCCGTGCTGTGTAAAATGGGGACACTTGCCTGCCGTGCTGTGTAAAATGGGGACACTTGCCTGCCGTGCTGTGTAAAATGGGGACACTTGCCTGCCGTGCTGTGTAAAATGGGGACACTTGCCTGCCGTGCTGTGTAAAATGGGGACACTTGCCTGCCGTGCTGTGTAAAATGGGGACACTTGCCTGCCGTGCTGTGTAAAATGGGGACACTTGCCTGCCGTGCTGTGTAAAATGGGGACACTTGCCTGCCGTGCTGTGTAAAATGGGGACACTTGCCTGCCGTGCTGTGTAAAATGGGGACACTTGCCTGCCGTGCTGTGTAAAATGGGGACACTTGCCTGCCGTGCTGTGTAAAATGGGGACACTTGCCTGCCGTGCTGTGTAAAATGGGGACACTTGCCTGCCGTGCTGTGTAAAATGGGGACACTTGCCTGCCGTGCTGTGTAAAATGGGGACACTTGCCTGCCGTGCTGTGTAAAATGGGGACACTTGCCTGCCGTGCTGTGTAAAATGGGGACACTTGCCTGCCGTGCTGTGTAAAATGGGGACACTTGCCTGCCGTGCTGTGTAAAATGGGGACACTTGCCTGCCGTGCTGTGTAAAATGGGGACACTTGCCTGCCGTGCTGTGTAAAATGGGGACACTTGCCTGCCGTGCTGTGTAAAATGGGGACACTTGCCTGCCGTGCTGTGTAAAATGAGGCCTTTTTTTTTTTTTTATCCTGTGGTGGCCACAATGAGATCAGATGAGGCCACGCCCATCTTAAAGTCACGCCCATTTAAACGAGGCCACGCCCCCCTTTCCTCTTTAGATTTATGGGGGGCGCATTTTTTCTTATGTGAATGGGGGGGGGGGGGGGGCGCATTTTTAAATCTCGCACTGGAAGCCAAATTGGCTAGAAACGGCCCTGGGCGACAGAGACTCATGAAGAGGCGGCTAGTGTAACACAACACAAGCAGGGCCATAATACAAAGAGTTCCACGAGGACACAGATCTGGTGCCCGTAGAACAATGACTGCATTGCTAGGTGCAAGCCTGGACTATTTCACTCGCAATCCTACCTACTGTACGAAACAATTTTCTAGGTGATGGAACGTTCTTGAAAACATCCGATTTTACATTTACACACTATCGATGTATCGGTCCAAGCCAAACTATTATTTGTCCTAAGGATCGTCACATATATGTTAAAAGTCCATGTTTTTAAATGAGCTATGGGCAGAAGCGTTGGGCAGAAGCTGGGTAATTCATACACACAACAAAATGTGGATGAGATCGTCTGATCGTTTGGAGAAATTACTCCGAGATTACCGGACAGTGCAGCCAAAAATCAATATCTACTGTGATGTCCACATCTGTCTAACCATCGTCCCCTCTCCTCACCCCTTGGTAGTTAGGTAGAGGGAAATTCTACTAGAATAAATAATGTTCGTTGAGTTAGGACAGTCCTTCCATGGGATGAGGTTGTGGGAACCTCGAACAAGACGGCGGCAATCTGGGGGGCAGCCATGACCTCCAACATAAGGAACAGATCAGCATAAAAGGTGTAACCCTAATAAATACATTACACAATAAACACATGTCGCCTCATGACATTTGCAACAGTCATTTTACATATAAAGCCGTTTTATTTTTATTTTTTATTAGTATTTTTTTTTTTTTAGAACAACAAACAATCTCCAGTACATTTCTATATTTACCCAGAACTATATTTGGCTTTAGAAATGTTCCCCAAGTCCTATTTAAAGCCGTGGGAAAGCAATTATTTCATTCCAGGATGCAAATATTTTGCATTTATTCATTCTGCAGTAAGTAAGAACCTGCATTCTGCAAACCCCCGCAGTATTCAGGGGCAGATTTATTAAGCTTGGTGAAGTGATAAAGTGGAAGGTGATAACGCACCAGCCAGTCAGCTCCTAACTGTCATTTTTCAAACCCAGCCTGTGACATGGTAGTTAGGATCTGATTGGCTGGTGCGTTATCACCTTTCACTTTATCACTTCACCGAGCTTAATAAATCTGCCCCTCAGTTCCTTAAAATAACAGATGCGCAATGTACACAATATCACCTACACAAGATTGGGGATTCTTATGTAAATTGTATTGGATTTTAGTATTAGCATGTTACATTACATGTATGGCGCAATATCACTTTTATTTTTTTTCGGTACTTAAAAAATATTTGAGTAACAATTTTTTATTGACTGTGACCGCATGTATAAAAACAGAATTTGCATTTGGACCATGTTCCCTGCAATATTTGGTTGCTATCACAGATTTTTGTATGCAACCTATGGAAGATCAGAGCTGCTGTTGTATAGCACATAGCGAAAACTAAATCGCCTCTTATGAGCGCTAACATTTTATTTTAGCTTCTTTGACACCATCCTTAGTTGCGTCCTCCAATAAAAAATCAGGACCACAATCGCCTCTGCCACCCAGTGGTACCGGACAGATACAGTATATGAAACCTCGGGGAAAGATAAAGTACCGACCATTTAGCTTTGGTCACCTTACATGCTGTGTTTAATCACGACAGAAGCTGATTGGTTGGCACTTTCTCTCTCTCTCCAAGGTTTGATACATGTCCCCGTGGGTTTCTTGGACCAAGTTGCAATGTTCGGAAAAGGGAGATTCTCTATCTCAGCTTTTAAAGTACGGGACTGGTAGCCCTTTCACATCTTTAGGACAGTGTCCTAATGGAATCTGACAGATATAGGATACTTCCGTCATATGCACTGCCAGGGCCGTGACTAGGTGTGTGCGGAGGGGGCACCGTACATAGCGCTGCAGGGTAGGGGGCGCTGTTGGCGGCACCTGTCATTTATCTGTTTTAATTACTTTCACTTGCAGCTTCCACCCTTCTTGAAGACCAGCATCTCCTGACCACCCCTGTCTCCTACCCTGACCCCTTCTGTCTCAACTTGAGATTTCCTTATTATTCAATCACACTGTCCTTCCTTACATTTCAAGATGCTGACATATCCGGGATTCGAACCCACTGCCCGTGGCATTGCAGTCAGACAATCTATTCATTGAGCTATCTGCCCTTGCATAGAAAGGTAGATATTTGTAAGCTAAATAGTTCTAACTATTTGAAGCTTACCTTGTACTTTGTGAAAAAATGATCAGCATTGCAGCTGAGCAGATCTATGTAGTGTATGGCTGCAAGAGATAGGATGTGTGGCTGCACACTACATAGATCTGCTCAATTGCAATGCTGATTATTGTTTTTTACACAGTACCAGTAGCTTCATATAGTGTTCATCGTTTTATGCAGGATCAATTAGCTCAATGAGTAGGGTGTTTGATTAGAATTCAACAGGTTATAGGTTTGATTCCTGGGTATGGCAATATATTGAAATGTGTTGTTTAATAGAGGGTACCGTAACTCAATAACAACAGTGTGTGTGTGTGTGTGTGTGTGTGTGTGTGTGTGTGTGTGTGTGTGTGTGTGTGTGTGTGTGTGTGTGTGTGTGTGTGTGTGTGTGTGTGTGTGTGTGTGTGTGTGTGTGTGTGTGCGCGTAATATAAAACAAAATGTGGGAAGGGGCATCATAGCATGGGCTTTTGCTGGGATCAATCTTGTCATGCATCTTCCCCACGAGGCATGCTCCCTATGTCCCTATTGGAAAAATGGTGTGTGCGGCGGGGGGGGGGGGGCAATTCTCGCTCTGGAACAGGGCACCAAAAAGTCTAGTTACGGCTCTGTGAGCTGCAATCACATCACTGGGTTTTGCCACGCATATGAATCTGATAAACCACACACAGCACACTTATATGGAGCAAGTGTGCAAGATTGCTAGTCACACACCACGGCGGCTCAGATATTGAAGCTTCAAAGTGATGAAGGAATACTTAGTGGAATACAATCACTTTTAGTTATAAAGTGTTATCTAATCCTCAATCATCTATGTGATCTATCAAATAATTCTAAGCAGTTCACGCACAAACAACAACATAACTCACTGACATTTCACCTTTTTGTTCTGTAGCCTACCTCCTTTAGGGACAGATGTACTGAGCCTTGAAAAGTGATAAAGTGGAGAGTGATCAAGTATCAGCCAATCAGCTCCTAACTCCTATGTTACAGGCTGGTTTTGAAAAATGACAGTTGTTACAGGCGTGCGAGAAGCTACCTAGGTGTTCTGTGACCCTATAAGACTACAGGTGTCTACACATAGACATCTACTGGGAATAGTAACCTGTAGTGAGCCCACAAGGGTACATGTTTGTACTGATGGTGGTCACATAACATGAAATATACCAGATTTGGCACAGAAAAAGTGTCCATCATTTGTGTGTCCACCATTGTATTGTTCACCTTTTGACCCTGTCGACCTTTTGAACGCCGTCGACCATAGCATTTTTGATCCACCCCCAATCAGGCGGTGGTAACAGTGGTCTCACAGCACTGTATATTACTTTATTGCTCATCTCTGGGAAGCTTCCTACAGAGGCCAATGGTGGTCATTCCGAGTTGTTCGCTCGCTAGCAGTTATTAGCAGCCGTGCAAACGCTAAGCCGCCGCCCTCTGGGAGTGTATTTTAGCTTAGCAGAAGTGCGAACGAAAGGATCGCAGAGCGGCTAAAAAAAAAAAAAATTGTGCAGGTTTAGAGTAGCTGCAGACCTACTCAGCGCTTGCGATCACTTCAGACTATTCAGTTCCTGTTTTGAGGTCACAAACACGCCCTGCGTTCGCCCAGCCACGCCTGCGTTTTTCCTGGCACGCCTGCTGAAAACGGTCAGTTGACACCCAGAAACGCCAACTTCATGTCAACCACTCTGCGGCCAGCAGGGCGACTGAAAAGCTTCACTAGACCTTGTGTAAAAAAACATCGGCTGTTGTGAAAGTACGTCACGCGTGCGCATTGCGCCGCATACGCATGCGCAGAAGTGCCGCCTTTTCACTTAATCGCTGCGAACATTTTTATCTAGCGATCAACTCGGAATGACCCCCCATGTGCAATATATTACCTTGGTCATATACGGCACAAGTATTTAAACCTTAGGTTGTACTCGGTGTAACTGCATCCCAATGTAAAAGGAACAGAAAATAAATATAGATGAGGAGAGCCAGGCGAGCACAGATTTCCAGAGGTGTTTAACCTCTTTTTTTATTTTTTAGGTAAGAATTCCCTGCCCTTCCCCCCCCCCCATGCCGCCCTGCATTAAGATGGACACAGCGGAGACGGACATTTTTTCGGCTTATCACTAAGCACGCCCTCCCAACAGTTATCCAGGAACACAAAATAAGCCCAAACTGTACAAACCACAAGCCCAACACATACTGTCCTCCTAACCATGTTATCCTGCCCATAAGTCCCCCCACTTACAGCAGACCTGGCCAACCTGAGGCGAGAATCTCCGGCTGTTGTGAAACTACACATCCCAGCATGCTTTGCCACAGTTTTGGCATTTCCTATTAGCAAAAGCATAGCAGGGCATACTGAGACTTGTAGTTATACAACAGCCGGAGAGCCACAGGTTGGCCAGGCCTGACTTACAGGGTCCGTGAACTGGGACTGGACCGCTGCAGCCAGGACTGTTGGGATGTGGCTAAATTACTTTTTATTTATTTATATTTACTTGTGCGGTTGCGGCATACTGTCCGTTATGCGTACTTCAAGGTGTGAGTGTTTGCTTGTTGGTGTTGGTGATGTGTGGAGTCAGCGGTGAAAGTATGCAGGTACGCTCGGGTACGGAGTACCCTTAAAAATTTGACAGCGGGTACGCAGTACCACCTGCCACACACTCTGCTATTACCACAATTATAATGTGCCACAAAGCAACAAGACCATGGTGCTTGGCAGCATGACGGCTCCTCCCACTTTGTCAGGGTTACTGGGAGTGTGACAGTGGCTGTATTTTCATGTAATGGAGGCATTACCATATATTGTTATTAAATTGGGGGCATTACTATATATTTCTATTATACTGGAGGTATCACTATATATTTCTATTATACTGGAGGCATTACTATACATTTTTAGCCTTTCCTCCAGATTCCCCCCAAAAAAGGGTCTGTGTTGCGTGGCCACGCTGCTAGTGTCATATAGCCACTCCCACTAGCAGCATGTGACCACGCCCCCTCACAACAATGACCATGCCCATTTTTCGGCACTCGGTACCACTAAGAAAATATTTCTACTTGCACCAGTGAGTGGAGCACACTATAGTCCAACGTATTGCATCCCCTCAACTAACTGCAACTTGTAGGTTTTCTGCAAGAAATAGGTTTGTTGAGCCCCATTTAGGTTGTAAATGAATGGTAGGAGTCCAGTAGTAGAGATAAAATAAATGGAACCAAGGATAAAACTAGTGCAAAACTTGTGCAGGGAAAACAAAAAGCCACAAGTCCTTATATAACTGTAATAATATCACATTTACTCGCTCCTACAGTGATGCAGGAACCTGCGCTGTCCGCAGCAGGTGGGAACATAAAAATAAGAATTTACTTACCGATAATTCTATTTCTCGGAGTCCGTAGTGGATGCTGGGGTTCCTGAAAGGACCATGGGGAATAGCGGCTCCGCAGGAGACAGGGCACAAAAAGTAAAGCTTTAGGATCAGGTGGTGTGCACTGGCTCCTCCCCCTATGACCCTCCTCCAAGCCAGTTAGGTACTGTGCCCGGACGAGCGTACACAATAAGGGAGGAATTATGAATCCCGGGTAAGACTCATACCAGCCACACCAATCACACCGTACAACTTGTGATCTAAACCCAGTTAACAGTATGATAACAGCGGAGCCTCTGAAAAGATGGCTCACAACAATAATAACCCGATTTTTGTAACTATGTACAAGTATTGCAGATAATCCGCACTTGGGATGGGCGCCCAGCATCCACTACGGACTCCGAGAAATAGAATTATCGGTAAGTAAATTCTTATTTTCTCTATCGTCCTAGTGGATGCTGGGGTTCCTGAAAGGACCATGGGGATTATACCAAAGCTCCCAAACGGGCGGGAGAGTGCGGATGACTCTGCAGCACCGAATGAGAGAACTCCAGGTCCTCTTTTGCCAGGATATCAAATTTGTAGAATTTTACAAACGTGTTCTCCCCTGACCACGTAGCTGCTCGGCAGAGTTGTAATGCCGAGACCTCTCGGGCAGCCGCCCAAGATGAGCCCACCTTCCTTGTGGAATGGGCCTTAACCGATTTAGACTGTGGCAGGCCTGCCTCAGAATGTGCAAGTTGAATTGTGTTACAAATCCAACGAGCAATCGCCTGCTTAGAAGCAGGCGCACCCAACTTGTTGGGTGCATACAGTATAAACAGCGAGTCAGATTTTCTGACTCCAGCTGTCCTGGAACATATTTTCAGGGCCCTGACAACTCCTAGCAACTTGGAGTCCTCCAAGTCCCTAGTAGGTGCAAGGCACCACAATAAGCTGGTTCAGGTGAAACACTGACACCACCTTAGGGAGAGAACTGGGGACGAGTCCGCAGCTCTGCCCTGTCCGAATGGACAAACAGATATGGGCTTTTTTGAGAAAAAACCACCAATTTGACACTCGCCTGGTCCAGGCCAGGGCCAAGAGCATGGTCACTTTTTATGTGAGATGCTTCAAATCCACATATTTGACTGGTTTTAAACCAATGTGATTTGAGGAATCCCAGAACTACGTTGAGATCCCACAGTACCACTGGAGGCACAAAAAAGGGGTTTGTATATGCAATACTCCCTTGACAAACTTCTGGACTTCAGGAACTGAAGCCAATTCTTTCTGGAAGAAAATTTACAGGGCCGAATTTGAACCTTAATGGACCCCAATTTGAGGCCCATAGACACTCCTGTTTGCAGGAAATGCAGGAAACGACCGAGTTGAAATTTCTTTGTGGGGCCTTCCTGGCCTCACACCACGCAACATATTTTCGCCACACGTGGTGATAATGTTGTGCGGTCACCTCCTTTCTGGCTTTGACCAGGGTAGGAATGACCTCTTCCGGAATGCCTTTTTTCCCTTAGGATCCGGCTTTCCATCGCCATGCCGACAAACGCAGCTGCGGTAAGTCTTGGAACAGACATGGTACTTGCTGAAGCAAGTCCCTTCTTAGCGGCAGAGGCCATAAGACCTCTGTAAGCATCTCTTGAAGTTCCGGGTACCAAGTCCTTCTTGGCCAATCCGGAGCCATGAGTATAGTTCTTACTCCTCTACGTCTTATAATTCTCAGCACCTTAGGTATGAGAAGCAGAGGAGGGAACACATACACCGACTGGTACACCCACGGTGTTACCAGAACGTCCACATCTATTGCCTGAGGGTCTCTTGACCTGGCGCAATACCTGTCCCGTTTTTTGTTCAGACGGGACGCCATCATGTCCACCTTTGGTATTTCCCAACGGTTTACAATCATGTGGAAAAAACTTCTCAATGAAGTTTCCACTCTCCCGGGTGGAGGTCGTGCTGAGGAAGTCTGCTTCCCAGTTTCCATTCCCGGGATGAAAAACTGCTGACAGTGTTATCACATGATTTTCCGCCCAGCGAAAAGTCCTTGCAGTTTCTGCCATTGCCCTCCTGCTTCTTGTGTCGCCCTGTCTGTTTACGTGGGCGACTGCCGTGATGTTTTTCCCACTGGATCAATACCGGCTGACCTTGAAGCAGAGGTCTTGCTAAGCTTAGAGCATTATAAATTTACCCTTAGCTCCAGTATATTTATGTGGAGAAAAGTCTCCATACTTGATCACACTCCCTGGAAATTTTTTCCTTGTGTGACTGCTCCCCAGCCTCTCAGGCTGGGCTCCGTGGTTACCAGCATCCAATCCTGAATGCCGAATCTGCTGCCCTCTAGAAGATGAGCACTCTATAACCACCACAGGAGAGACACCCTTGTCCTTGGATATTGGGTTATCCGCTGATGCATCTGAAGATGCGATCCGGACCATTTGTCCAGCAGATCCCACTGAAAAGTTCTTACGTGAAATCTGCCGAATGGAATTGCTTCGTAGGAAGCCACCATTTTTACCAGGACCCTTGTGCAATGATGCACTGTTTTTAGGAGGTTCCTGACTTGCTCGGATAACTCCCTGGCTTTCTCTTCCGGGAGAAACACCTTTTTCTGGACTGTGTCCAGAATCATCCCTAGGCACAGCAGACGTGTCGTCGGGATCAGCTGCGATTTTGGAATATTTAGAATCCACCCGTGCTGATTGTAGCAGTATCCGAGATAGTGCTACTCCGACCTCCAACTGTTCCCTGGACTATGCCCCTATCAGGAGATCGTCCAAGTAAGGGATAATTAAGACGCCTTTTCTTCGAAGAAGAATCATCAATTCGGCCATTACCTTGGTAAAGACCCCAGGGTGCCGTGGACAATCCAAACGGCAGCGTCTGAAACTGATAGTGACAGTTCTGCACCACGAACCTGAGGTACCCTTAGTGAGAAGGGCAAATTTGGGACATAGAGGTAAGCATCCCTGATGTCCCGGGACACTATATAGTCCCCTTATTCCTGGTTCGTTATCACTGCTCTGAGTGACTTCATCTTAATTTGAACCTTTGTAAGTGTTCAAAAACAAATTTTTAGAATAAGTCTCACCTAGCCTTCTGGCTTCAGTACCACAATATAGTGTGGAATAATACCCCTTTTCTGTAGTAGGAGGGGTAATTTAATTATCACCTGCTGGGAATACAGCTTGTGAATTTTTTCCCATACTACCTCCTTGTCGGAGGGAGACTTGGTAAAGCAGACTTCAGGAGCCTGCGAAGGGGAAACGTCTCGACATTCCCCTCTGTACCCCCGGGATACTACTTGTAGGATCCAGGGGTCCTGTACGGTCTCAGCGCCATGCTGAGAACTTGTCAGACGCGGTGGAACGCTTCTGTTCCTGGGAATGGGCTGCCTGCTGCAGTCTTCTTCCCTTTCCTCTATCCCTGGGCAGATATGATCTTATAGGGACGAGAGGACTGAGGCTGAAAAGACGGTGTCTTTTTCTGCAGAGATGTGACTTAGGGTAAAAAACGGTGGATTTTCCAGCAGTTGCCGTGACCACCAGGTCCGATGGACCGACCCCAAACAAGTCCTCTTCCTGTATACGGCCATACTGTGCCGTTTGGAATCTGCATCACCTGACCACTGTCGTGTCCATAACATCTTCTGGCAGTTATGGACATCGCGTTTATTCATGATGCCAGAGTGCAAATATCCCTCTGTGCATCTCGCATATATAGAAATGCTCTATAGTCAATAAAATACTGTCCCTGTCAAGGGTATCAATATTTTTAGTCAGGGAATCCGACCAAGCCACCCTAGCTCTGCACATCCAGGCTGAGGCGATCGCTGGCCGCAGTATAACACCAGTATGTGTGTATATACTTTTTATTATATTTTCCAGCCTTGTCAGCTGGTCCTTGAGGACGGCCCTATCTATAGACGGTACCGCCACTTGTTTTGATAAGCGTGTGAGCGCCTTATCCACCTTAAAGGGTGTTTCCCAACGCGCCCTAACTTCTGGCGGGAAAGGGTATACCGCCCATAATTTTCTATCGGGGGGAACCCACGCATCATCACACACTTTATTTAATTTATCCGATTCAGGAAAAACTATGGTAGTTTTTTCACATCCCACATAATACCCTCCTTTGTGGTACTTGTAGTATCAGAAATACGTAACACCTCCTTCATTGCCTTTAACGTGTGGCCCTAATAAGGAATACGTTTGTTTATTCACCGTCGACACTGGATTCAGTGTCCCTGTCTGTGTCTGTGTCGACCGACTAAAGTAAACGGGCGTTTTAAAACCCTTGACGGTGTTTTTGAGACGTCTGGACCGTACTAATTGTTTGTCGGCCGTCTCATGTCGTCAACCGACCTTGCAGCGTGTTGACATTATCACGTAATTTCCTAAATAAGCCATCCATTCCGGTGTCGACTCCCTAGAGAGTGACATCACCATTACAGGCAATTGCTCCGCCTCCTCACCAACATCGTCCTCCTACCTGTCGACACACACGTACCGACACACAGCACACACACAGGGAATGCTCTGATAGAGGACAGGACCCACTAGCCCTTTGGAGAGACAGAGGGAGAGTTTGCCAGCACACACCAAAAACGCTATAATTATATAGGGACAACCTTATATAAGTGTTTTCCCTTATAGCATCTTAATATATATATAAGCATATCGCCAAATTAGTGCCCCCCCTCTCTGTTTTAACCCTGTTTCTGTAGTGCAGTGCAGGGGAGAGCCTGGGAGCCTTCCCTCCAGCCTTTCTGTGAGGGAAAATGGCGCTGTGTGCTGAGGAGATAGGCCCCGCCCCTTTTTCGGCGGCCTCGTCTCCCGCTCTTAACGGATTCTGGCAGGGGTTAAATATCTCCATATAGCCTCCGGAGGCTATATGTGAGGTATTTTTAGCCAAAATAGGTATTCATTTGCCTCCCAGGGCGCCCCCCTCCCAGCGCCCTGCACCCTCAGTGACTGCCGTGTGAAGTGTGCTGAGAGGAAAATGGCGCACAGCTGCAGTGCTGTGCGCTACCTTTAGAAGACTGAGGAGTCTTCTGCCGCCGATTCTGGACCTCTTCTTACTTCAGCATCTGCAAGGGGGCCGGCGGCAAGGCTCCGGTGACCATCCAGGCTGTACCTGTGATCGTCCCTCTGGAGCTGATGTCCAGTAGCCAAGAAGCCAATCCATCCTGCACGCAGGTGAGTTCACTTCTTCTCCCCTAAGTCCCTCGTTGCAGTGATCCTGTTGCCAGCAGGACTCACTGTAAAATAAAAAACCTAAGCTAAACTTTCCTAAGCAGCTCTTTAGGAGAGCCACCTAGATTGCACCCTTCTCGGCCGGGCACAAAAATCTAACTGGCTTGGAGGAGGGTCATAGGGGGAGGAGCCAGTGCACACCACCTGATCCTAAAGCTTTACTTTTTGTGCCCTGTCTCCTGCGGAGCCGCTATTCCCCATGGTCCTTTCAGGAACCCCAGCATCCACTAGGACGATAGAGAAAGGCTCTTTTCCAAAAACGCAGACATGATGTCACTGCATAACCCACTGTAATTGCAGCCATTACTATAATAACAGCTGTAAGCACCACACGCCGATAAGCTCTGGCTTCCATCACAGACACAATAACGAAGCTTTCCGGTTCTCAGTTGTTATATCTTTCGTGTCATTTATTATTATTAATTCCATTGGGGCTGTCGTGTTTCTTTTTTATACATAGAAAAAAAAAAAAAGATGTGTGTATTTCAGTGTTGATAAATAACTATACCATAAAGACTGCAGATAATTTATCTCACTGCCAATTTTATCAGGGGAAGAATGGATCGTGCAAAGACGCATACGCACTTGCCGCTAAAATGAACGACGTCGCTCATTTTCACCCTTCCTGAGCGACCTCGTTAACTTTCTCGGCAAGTGTGTATGCCGACGACGACCGATGCGCGACACCGTGGGTCATTAACGAGCCTCGTGTCGGTGGTGCACACATGCTCTATTTGGACCATCGTCCAAGAGCTGCCTGCATGGGCCGGCTGCGATGTGACGTCACTGAGCAATATGGTCGTCATATTCCTCAGTGTGTATGGCCAGCCGCCGACCGCCTGGCCCGGGAGGGGAAACACTAGACGACGTCGCTCATAGGCTGTGACATTGCCAACTCTGCCCTCAACTGCCCAAACCTCTGCTCCTATCGACCGAAAGCCATTTGGCGCAAAACTCCACCCCTTTCAATGTCCGACAAAACTTTTATAAGTTGCCACAGACACCCAGTTGGGTTGAGATCTCAGCTATGATTGGCCACTTCAGGACATTATTCTATTTGTAGGTAAGCCACGCCAGGTTGGCTGTTGTAGGCTTTGGACCACTGTCATCTCGTAAGACGAATCTTCTCCCAAGTCCAAGCACCCATGTAAGCTGCAGCAGGGTTTCCTCCAGGATTTCTCTGTACTTTGCTTTTTTTAGGGATTCCGTCCCCATAATCCTGACCCGTACCCCACAACGAGGTGAAGACTGCAGCTGCCGTCCTTAGTGTCTATTTTACTTCTTGTGTTTGGCCTTTAATAAGAGATTTTTTCCATTTGAGTTGTCTGGCTATAACGTCAGGACTATCAGGCAGTGTTCTCCGCCTCAGACAAGTATTAGGTCCCGCACGTATCACACCACATGGAAGTAAAGATGAAGTGTTTAGTGATAACGCTTCCACATCACAAACGCGGGTTGCACCCGGGAATTGTACACGGATCCTTCCAGGGTGCAACCCGCCAAGAGACCCCTTTCAGACCGGCAACGGGGGCAGGGGTGGCTCTGACATAATCGGGATCTTGTGCGTAGGCAGCACTTGGAGATGAGATCATCTCCGCGTAGCCTCCTCCATAGTGTGAACGGGACCTGGATAGCATCGACCTGGGTAACCCGTTCCCACCGCACCTAACACGAGAGTAACTAGTGTAAAACTCTCCTTTAATTCCGGATTGCTCGACCCGGAATATTTCAACCTGGCCCTTTCACATCGCACCTCCATCCGGGTCAACCCGGCAATATAATGGGTTATTTTGGTGATGTGAAACGGTAATACTGTATTCCCAGATTATAAAATAATATCCCTACCCCTCTCATGCCAGTAGAATTGGGGTGACAAGTGCATCTAGTGGCCCAAAAAGTTGCTAAAAAGTGCACAGACACAGCAATGAAACCTGATAGTCCTGATAAGCACAATCTGTAACAGCCTTAGGGGGACATTTACTAAGCAGTGATAAAAGCAGAGAAGTGAGCCAGTGGAGAAGTTGCTCCATCAACCAATCAGCAGCTCTGTATAATGTTATAGTATGCAAATTATAGATGTTTCTTCAGTGCTGATTGGTTGCCATGGGCAACTTTTCCACTGGCTCACTTCTCTGCTCTTATCACTGCTTAGTAAATGTCCCCCTTAACATCTATAGTATAACAGCTACTGAAATCCTATTATATCCAGCTCACAGGGATAGGAGATACAAAGGTGACTCAAAACTGCCAACTTCAGTGAAATTATTAAGTACAGCCGCACAGTCTCCCAAATCCCTTCAGAGGTACGTCTGCGTGTTATCTTGTGCCTGGGTGTCC
Organism: Pseudophryne corroboree; assembly: GCF_028390025.1. Classification (NCBI taxonomy): domain Eukaryota; kingdom Metazoa; phylum Chordata; class Amphibia; order Anura; family Myobatrachidae; genus Pseudophryne; species Pseudophryne corroboree. The sequence goes on along the minus strand of NC_086449.1, from coordinate 794,395,235 downwards.
TGAATATTAATGTGCCGGTCTATATATCTGGATATCTTTGTTCTCTCAGCTCTGTAATAATCTCCGCTGTACAGACAGCTCTGCCTGGCATCCGCCGGTCACTATGGGGGCTCCTAATCTCCCGCACAGCTGGACTGGAAGAAATGTTTTACTAACTAAAAATACCGTCTTTGAAGTCTACGACTTGTTTGGTGAATATACAAAAATATAGGGGGATATTTATAACATTTTTCTCAGTGGCAACATTCTAAAATAAAAGTGATTATTTTCCGCTTTGCACCACGGTATCAACTATTATTCCTTATTTATATTCACCACAATATTATGGCTTCTACGTAACATATAGCTGAACGGTATCCGGATGGTAGATCAACAATGTATAGGCTGATATGCACTATGGCGACAGGACATAATTCCCTGCCTGCCAACTGTGCCGATTTCAGCAGGGCAGCCATGATTTGTGGTCTCTGGCCCAACATCATGATCAGGACTGCGTAGTCACAACGGGGACTGCACTGGGTCAATCAGCCGTCAGTGGTGTCGCAGGGACAGTGTGATTGGCGAAAACTGTAGGGTCAGCCTGAATTCCTCCCCTATAACGCTAACATGCCCCCTCCTTGACTTGGCCTCATGCCATCTCCTGTCCAAGAATGTCTGAAGTATTCAATGAATTGAGTAAAACTGTTTACACACAGGTGAGTGCCTGCTGAAACTGTGGCATGGCATGCTGGGATGTGTAGTGCCACAGCAGCTGGTGGGTAGAATGTTGATTACCGCCGGTCTAGACCAGGTGATCTTGCAGAAGACTAAGGGAAGCTGGAACAGACTGGACAACCTTTGCTCCCTGTAGTCACAGCGCTAATGGAAAGCAAACATGAAAACGAATCAGCCCTATGAAATGTATGCATTGTATAATGTACACTTGTGTTAGATAAACATAACCACCTCACAACTAGGGTTGGGCACCGACCATCATTATATTAAGATTATCGATATTTGGCGGGTGTGGGTTTTTTTTTCTTTTGCTTTTGATTTCCACTCTTACAGGCACTGTGATATATTCAGCGGATTGATAATTATACTGTGTGCACTGCTAGGGAAGGATACTGCTGCATTTTGTGAAGAGAGGTTATCCTGCGCACATGTGCATTATATATATATATATATATATATATATATATATATATATGGATTGATTTTCCCCTGTCGATAGTCGCACTCTATCAATACGCAAGTAATACTCCCATATTGCTCCAAAAGATCAATCAGTTCTCTTCAATCGTCCATTCCCTACTTCATTTTTGCATGGACATTTCTAAGTTAGGTTCGCTAATCCTTGCAGGAAAAAAAGTAATCTTAATATGATTTTAAGGTCCATACACACTTAACGATAAAATGAGCGACGTCACTCCTTTTCCCCCTCCCTGAGCGACGTCGCTCATTTTATCCTCAAGTGTGTATGCCGCCAGCGACAACCGATGCGCGGCCCCGCGGGTCGACAACGATCGTCGCTGTCGGTAGGGCATGCAGGATCTGGACTGTTGTCCACGACCTTCATGCAGGGCTGGCGGAGGCGTGACGTCACTGGCCCTCATTCCGAGTTGTTCGCTCGCTAGCTGCTTTTAGCAGCATTGCACACGCTAAGCCGCCGCCCTCTGGTAGTGTATCTTAGCTTAGCAGAATTGCGAACGAAAGATTCGCAGAATTGCGAATAGAAATTATTTAGCAGTTACTGAGTACCACGAGACTTACTCTGCCATTGCGACCAGTTCAGTCAGTTTTGTTTCTGGTGTGACGTCACAAACACACCCAGCGTTCGCCCAGACACTCCCCCGTTTTTCCCAGAAACGCCAGCATTTTTTCACACACGCCCAGAAAACGGCCAGTTTCCGCCCAGAAACACCCACTTCCTGTCAATCACACTGCGATCACCAGAACGATGAAAAATCCTCGTTATGCCGTGAGTAAAATACCTAACTCTTGTGTAAAATAACTGACCGCATGCGCTCTGCGAACCTTGCGCATGCGCAGTAAGCGACTAATCGCAATATAGCGAAAATCGGCAACGAGCGAACAACTCGGAATGACCACCCCTGAGCGATATGAGCGGTCATATCGCTCAGTGTGTACAGTCGGCAGCCGACCTGCTGGCCCGGGAGGGGGAAACATTAGACGATGTCGCTCACAGAGCGACATCGTCTAATGTGTATGGGCCTTTAGTCTCAAAAATTAAGGGGGGTATTTAATCAAAGATTGGAGAGAGATAAAGTACCAACCAATCTTCTCCTGTAATTGTACAGGCTGAGTTTTAGTAGAATCTCACATATACAAAGCTAAACTTTGTATGGACAATTAATTCAGTGAGTTTAAGACAAGACTCTGGCTCAACAGGGTACACAGATTTAATATGGGACCATGGAGATTCCAAAGATTATGTAACATCTTACAGAAGGCTAGGAAGACAAATACATCTCTCTCTGGGGGGAAATATATCAAAACATGTAGATAAAGTGGGGAGAAATAAAGTACCAACCAATCAGCTCCTATCATGTCACAGGATGTGTTTGAAAAATGACAGTTAGGAGCTGATTGGTTGGTACTTTATCTACCTCCAAGCTTTGATACATAGCCCCTTCTCTCACTCTTGTGAGGAGTGGTATGAAAAGTCGACACAATAATGTTGACATGTTCTGAATACAGACATGGGTGTTAGGTCGACAAGCTTTACCCTAACAATAACACTGAACCGTTCTGTTGACATTCTGGTGTTGACATGTGAATGGATACCGGTACGGAGAGAGAACATACGTGTATGGGTTTAAGGTAACCATAGTGAATCATCACATCATACTGTGCAAAGGCCACTGCTTCATGTCTGTGTCACACACACACTCTTCTCCCACACGACCCCACGTTAACCACTGACCAGCGAGTAATATACTGCAACGAATGTGTAGTTATAGTAACAGAACGGACTGTATTATACAGTAGATACAGATATAATGACACCATATACAGCACTGTAACAAAGCTCGCCTATACAATAAGTCTCGCCTTCAAGGATCGCCTGTAAAAGGGAAATTTTACCCTGCCAGACACTGTGGAACTACAAGCCCCAGCATGCACCTGGAAACCCACAGGTTGCCTACCTGCGATTCATCTTTTTACAGTATATATGTCCATTATCCCAGCTGAAATAAAATCCACCATATAGAGGACGATTATTTTTTACTCCATGAGTATCTTTAAAATATTTGACACTATCATATTAAAAGGAGGTAAAAATTTACATTTTTTTTTATATCATTAAAAACAAAAATTGAGGCGCTTTTTTGTTCTTAGGGGTCTATTCATGAAGCAGTGAAAAGTGTGGAGAAGTGAGCCTGTGGAGAAGTTGCCCATGGCAACCAATCAGTTGCTCCATACAATTGCATAGTATGCAAATTATAAATGTTACCTCAACACTGATTGGTTGCCACGGGCAACTTCTCCACTGGCTCACTTCTCCACACTTTTCACTGCTTCATGAATAGACCCCTCAGTATGTTACTAGTATGCATTGTACAAACTGGACGTTAAATTGAGGTGTCTTCCCCATAAGTCTGAGAACAGGGGAAGTAATGGAAAATATATGTGATAGAAGGGGGGGAGACTTATCAAAGCTTGGAGATCAATAAAGAGTAGAAAGATAAAGTACCAACCAAACAGCTCCTAACTGCCATGTTGCAGGCTGTGTTTGAAAAATGACAGTTGGGTGCTGATTGGTTGGTACATTCTCTCTCTCCACTTTCTCTCGCGCTCTCTCTCCACAAGCTTTGATAAATCTCCCCCAATGTATGAAACAAAAAAGCATAATACTAACAGAGAGGGGACAGTAAAGGAAAAAATGTGATATAATGTATAGATATATTAACACAATTCTCCATTCCTCCTCGTCTACGGAATTAACTAAATCTTCCACTTCACTAAGTACCGACTTATAAATCCCAGAGAACAGCAAATAAGGTGCAAGAAAACCATTCGGAAATCAAAACAAGGAGAAAGATTCGGAAAACAGAGTAAGGGGAACGCTGACGTGCCTTTGGCTGATCTTGTAATAAGCACAGAGCAACCTGCAGTAAGCCTGAAAATTGGGGAGAGAGGACGGTTATCAAAGTCAACTCTCTGGGGGTCTACCGGGACAGGCGCACTCACTTACCGACTCCAAACCTACGTGAGAGAGCAATAATCCACCCCGCCGTCTAGTCCCACACAGGTCATCTCATGGGAAAATAACCAGAAGCACTCACCTGAACCTGGCTTCACGCAGTTTGCATGCATTTGTCAGCCGTCTCTCTCCTCCCAGAGTTTGGAGAAGTCAAAAAAGAAAGTAGGAAATGAGTAAAAGGCGCAGAACCGGTTGACAGATGGAGGTTTGGAGGATTTGTTTTTTGTCCAAAAATGCGATTTCTGCTGCGTTGTGACCCGTGCCTTACATTTTGCCCTTGTCTCCTCTGTACTACAAACACAATACACGCTCCTCCCTGCCAGGGAAAGACAGAACTTCCTCCTCGGCAAACTCTCACTGCACAATGACACTCTATTTCTCAGAGATGTTTATAGCTTATGAAAATCAGCAGAGAGACAGGCAGGGAACGTGTCCCCACAGCAGAACAAGCATGCCTAGACTCACAGCAGACTTACAGGACAGGCAGTACAAGAAACCCCCCCCCCCCTGACCATTACAGCCAGCAAGGGAGAACTACTGCCTTATGTAACCATTGGGGTTCTGGTTTAGTATATTATCGGACAAGGAGTTTGATATTTATGCCTCGCAGCCAATTAGATTGTAAGCTTTTGCGAGCAGAGTATAGACATGTCAGTGGACATACAGACCTTTCAACCAAACTGACCCGACAAAGCGGTTTGTGTGGAACCGGAGAGACAAGAAAAATTCATCATTATTTTAATGGGACTTGCCGGATGATCCGATTAACCCATGGCCAATGCTTGCCACGTCTATTTAACTGTATGTGTGACCGGCCGCCATATTGCTTGAACCCTTTCTGATAAATGAACAAAAGGATGTGTGCAACTGGATTCATTACTTGCTTGCTGCTAGGTTACAGATGCGTCCACTTACGTCTAGCCTCCCTGCACGTTAAACAACCCTTCTCGTCATGCCGTGCCGTGACTTGGTAGCGCCAAGCATCTTTTCGTGTTTCTCTTTCCATTAAAATGCGTCACATCGATGCGAACAGGACGCACAAGCAGCTTTTGCCGATTAAAATGATAAGCGGAATGCCTGTATTCTGTGTGTGACTGCGGCTGTATCTGCATACGTAATGGTATGCTAAAGTGTTTTCCTAGCAAACACTGTAACACAGCATTTCGTATGCAGAGGTACTGTAGGAAGGCCCTGCTCGCAAGCTTACAATCTATAGGATATATAAAAGTTCTTCATTTATAGGGATCCAGACAATGATATTTTTGTTACCATCAGCACAATTGGGGTCATTCAGAGTTGATCGCTAGCTGCATTTGTTCGCAGCGCAGCAATCAGGCAAAAAAAACGGCAGTTCTGCGCATGTGTATGCGGCACAATGCGCACGCGCGTCGTACGGGCACAACGAATTATGTAGTTTTGCACAGGGTGGCCGCAGAGTGATTGACATAAAGTGGGTGTTTCTGGGTGGCAACTGACCGTTTTCAGGGAGTGTTTGGAAAAACGCAGGCGTGCCAGGAAAAACGCAGGCGTGGCTGGGCGAACGCTGGGCGGGTGTGTGACATCAAAACAGGAACAAAACAGTCTGAAGTGATCGCAAGCGCTGAGTAGGTTTTGAGCTACTCTGAAACTGCACAAAAAAAACTTTGTACCCGCTCTGCGATCCTTTCGTTCGCACTTCTGCAAAGCAAAAATACACTCCCAGTGGGCGGCGGCATAGCGTTTGCACGGCTGCTAGAAACTGCTAGCGAGCGATCAACTCGCAATGACCACCAATATGCATAGATCAGAAAAGTAATTTGGGGAAGGGGAATAGTGATCTCTTTTGTGTAAGTAAAAGTCTGTTGAAATGTCTCCATATTTAGTATTTTTTTATGGTGTTAATGGTAAAGTCGTCTGTTTAGCTTCTGTGCCTCAGTCTCACTGCCTTTCTATCTCACTAGGAGGGGATGTACTAAGCCATGAGAGTGATAAAGTGGAGAGAGATATTGTACCAGCCAATCAGCTCCTAACGGCCATGTTACAGGCTGTGTTTGAAAACTGACAGTTAGGAGATGATTGGCTGGTACTTTATCTCTGGCCAAGGCTTAGTACATCTGCCCCCAGAAGTACTCAGCTGATGTAGCTATGTTCTGTGACGAACTCCTTGAGAAATGGAGAAAAATAAACTGTGAGATCTGACTGCTGTGCGGGGCTCTTGTGGAAACATTGTGGGCCTGTATACCTGTATTAATTTACAAAGTGCAGCATCAATCATCTTGTTTTTTGTGCCGTGTACCCGGTGCCAGACACCTCTACAAATTATAGCTGCGCCTAGATGTACGGGAATATGTATGTGGACAACCGCCAACCACTTTTCTGTTATTTCTCCTACAGTACCGGTGCCCGGACCTGCCAAAGAGGCGCAGATATGCTCCAACAGTGCGGCCAAATCCCCCTCCTGCCCTCATACCATGACTGAAATTTCTCATGGCAACCATCGCCAAGTGATACCACTAGAAGCGATCAGCACATCCCCCCCTTCCCCCGTACAGGCCAACTTTTGGACCTGGGTAAATGAGACAAGTGAACGTGTACACAAGGGGTCTGGGACTGAGGGTCAACAGCGCAAAGGTCGACACACCTTAGGTCGACGCCAATTGGTCGACACACCTTAGGTCGACATGGCCAAACGGTCGACAGGAACAAGGTCGACATGGAAAAAGGTCGACATGAGTTTTTTATGTGTTTTTGGTGTCGTTTTCTTCGTAGTGTGACCGGGAACCCCAATTAGTGCACCGCGTTCGCTCGCCATGCTTCGGGCATGGTGCCTTCGCTCCGCTACCGCTTCGCTCGGCACACTTTACCGTTCCAATCGTAGTCCACGTGGATCGTTAAGTATGAAAAGGTTCAAAAAAAAGAAAAAAAATCGTGAAAAACTCATGTCGACCTTTTTCCATGGTGACCTTGTTCCTGACAACCTTTTGTCCATGTCGACCTATTGCCCACGTCGACATAAGGTGTGTCGACCAATTGGCGTCGACCTTTGTGATGTCGACCTGGAGTCCGGATACCGTACACAAGAAGGGATGTGTGGTCACGCTTCACAGTGTGCTGGAACACCCCGTTTCTCCTTTCCCCTTAAAGCACCAATTAATTTCAATGTACGCAAAGGGCCCGAGTCCTCAATTTAGGACTGTCTGAGAGCAGATTCAGTCCATCCTGTCACATTAATATTTCAAAGCAAAGAAGAAAAAAAAAAAGGGTGGTTTCTCCCCTGAGGGTAACGCCTTACAGGAAGTAACACAGGTTACACAGTTAGGATCATACGCCAATGACTTTGGAATGTCACCTGACGAAAGGCCACGCTGCAGGAATGCGGACTGACAGCTGCTACCTGATCTCTGTGCTGTTAGGCACTGTCTCGGGGGAACTTGTGTGACAACACTGCACCATGCAGAGCCCTCTCCAAGCGGAACCTACTGTAGCAGTACCTACCTACTATCATAAGTCCAGCAGATACACACATACAGGACCTGTTACCCTGAAACCACCAACCTGCTGTTCATGCAATTACCAGTCACTTGTGCTTGAAGATAAGCAAAACCTCCATCATTCCAGATAACAGATCACATAAACATTAAAGAAACTATGGGTATATATACTAATCAGATTCTAGCTATTATCTTCTAGAAGCAGCTACTGTAGATGAAAGATAAGTTGCATCTGATTGGTTGCTATGGACAACATCAATTCTAAAAATACCTCACACTTTAGTAAATATACCCCTATATTTTGCATTAACAGACCCAAGGGGCAAACAGGCCCGGGTGTTATGTTCTATTGTCCTGGGTGTTATGCTCCGATGTTACCTGGGTGCAGGCGGACGGGTGGTCCTTACAGGAAATGGGCCTATTAGCTCCTGTCCTCCTGATGAGTAGTTCAGGGTTGTGCTACAGTTATCTGAAAGGTTCCAAAGCAAATGTGCAACTGGCTACAGTATACAAGCTGGAACTCATCGATCCTCTGCACGGTATTATACCACCACCACTATGGCCACCAGTGCAAGGCTTCCAGCTCAGGAGGAAGGACACTCACCCAGACACTGGGGAACTCCGGAGACAGAAGCAGCCCAGGGCTCAGTGCAGATTAGCAAGGCACCAGAAAATGTTGCTGGAATAATATGCAGTTATTGACACTGGAACAGACGTGTAGATTATGTACAGGTGACCGTGAACACTTTGCCAGTGCTCCCTCTTCTGATAACTACAACCTGCCAAGTTTTGAGAAATATTAACTAATGCTAACGTCTCACTTCCCACGGCCAACCAGGACGGAGAGAGAGATTATTTCCCCCATTGGTGCCTACTGTATATTTTGGTCCAATCCCTTCTCTCTATTCCCTGTGGATGGACCAAGGACTGTATAAACAAGTGGATGACAGGTGCAATCGCAGGATCTCAGAGGGGTAGATTCCAAAGTGTAACGGAGCAAATGTAAGATTTTCCTCAGTCATATCCCCGTTCTGTATAATGCTGCACCCTGTGTTTCATACACGCATATAACATAAACTGTGCCATATAAAAGTCTGGTACATATGAATCTAGACCTGGTATAGCCTGCACATAAACCGTATCAGAAATACATCGCCACCTAGTGTTCATAAGAAGGTAGGCATTATTTTATGGCCTAGGGGTTCCAGTCAGTGGGTGGAAGTAGGGGCCTGAATCAGGGCTGTATGCTAATGCCGCCACAGCTGTCAATGTGTACGCACCTAAGCCAGGCACAGATTTGAGGTTAGGGCGGCGCACATTCGCTAACCCCTCCTGCAGGCAGAGGAGATTCCCCGGGTCCACTGCAGCCCAGCACACAGCAGCGCTGCTGGGCTGGGAAGAGAGGTTGCAGTGCAGGATCCGAGCGTTAGGTCGACACTAATTAGGTCGACCACTATTGGTCGACATGTGTTAGGTCGACATGGGAAAAGGTCAACATGAGTTTTTCACATTTTTTTTTTTTACTTTTTCATACATTACGATTCATGTGGACTACAATTGGGGAGGGTAACCTGTGCCGAGCGCAGCAAGGGGATACGGTGCACTAATTGGGGTTCCCCGTCACTTTGTGAAGAAAACGACACCCAAAAAAATGTAAAAACTCATGTCGAACTTTTTCCACGTTGGCCTGGTTTATGATGACCTAATGACCGTGTCGACCTATTCCAGGTGTCGACCTAGTTACTGTCGACCCTATGATCCACACCCTGCTGTGCTGCAGGCTGACAGGTAAGAAGGGCGGGGTGGGGGTATATTGCAGACCCAGGCCCCTCCAATCAGTACCTGTCCCCCCCCCTTTCCCTCCTCTTAGCGCCACTGTATACAGCAAAAGTGTTAGAGAGCAATTCAACTTCAGATGAGGGGGCAGGAGGGACAAAGAAACCTCAAACCAATCCCAGACAGACAGTGTGCTTCATGTACTCAGCACTGTGCAGACTCTGCAAATAACACTGTGGATATCACCACACTCTAAAATAAACTGTCCACCTCAACCACAGCCTGGGACTTCAGCTGAGAAACCCTACTGGGGTAATATTGGTGCCTCACTGAAGCCGGGAGCCATACATGGCTGCACAGCTGAGCGGCACTGCTTATATGTTAGGTTGGACAGCTTGGAAAAAGTCACCACTATCTGGGGCATATCAGGGCCGTCTTAACAGCTGTGTAGGCCCCTGGGCACAGCAATGAACTGGGCCCCCTACCCATTCTCCAGCGGTAGGGGTGGGGGGTACTATCAATGGTAGCTTTGATGTCCCGCGGGCAGTAGGTGTTGTTCTATCTTCCGCTCAGCATGTAGGACTTGGAGCAGTAATTTGTGCAAATTACTCCTGTACTGCACCGATGGGGCTAAACTGTATACGGGGGCATTGGGCTGAATGAAGAGGCTCTGCTACATGACCAGGGTGGTAGGGGGGGTGTTTAATATGTAGGGAAGGGGTGTATAGTAGAGTGGGTTTAATATTTAACATTTTCTGGTGGGAGGGCAGCTTGCTTGACAGCAGATATCTCAAGTTCCTGAAAATATATTTCTTAGCTTTTATTGGGTTAAAAACTAGAGAGTCCCACCTTTCAGGAGATACTGGGGACTTGGGGATCAGAGTTCAGGAGCCAGAGCAATTCACCAATGAAAATCTAAAACTGTATATTAGGCGTGTGGAGCAGGAGAAGGGACCAGCTGCTTGAAGGCTAATATCTCTGGTTCTGGGCTTAGTAGAGACAAGCTGCCAGTGTCCACCAAAAGGGGAGAATCACAGCTTTTGGATTATACCCTCAGAAAAACTCTAAGTAGGACAGAACCTGAGATATCTGGCTGGGAAGAGCAATTAACAGGCTGGGATGGGGACCACTGCTTTCAAGTCAGATATCTCCGGTTCCCCAGGGCCGATTTTCAAAAATCTGGTACCCCTGGAAAGAGGGGACCCTCAGCTATCAGCCTAGGGCCCTTATACTCCTGGGGCCCTTGGGCAAGAGCCCATTGAGCCCATACGAAAAGACGGCCCTGGGGCATATGTACTAAGCCTTGCAGAGTGATAAACTGAAGTGAGATAACGTATTTCGTGGTGGTCAGCGCGCTCTAAAGGGTGTGCGAGGGATTGGATTGATTGGAGAGGTGGATGGTGGTGTGTGAAGTGATGTGTTCTCTGTGTATCTATTTGTAGGGGATGTGGTAATGATCACTCGATGTAAATGAAATATAGGATTTTATTTGGATGTAATAGGATTAATATTCCATAGTCAATAATGAATGTCCCAGGTTGGTTCACCACTTATCAGGTGTGTCTTGCAGACTACCCTTTCTCTGAGTATACCCTCCTATTGGTATACTGATGGAGCTACAGCTCAGGTAAATGTTAGGTATGCCCTAGGGGCCACCTTTACCATAGGTGTGGATGGTCCTATGTATCCTCTGATGCTGTGTCTATTGTTAGGTTTGTGGTTAAGTTTATGGTGTGACTAGTGCGGCGTCCCGCCTGTCAGACCCTTCCGTGTGTGGCAACGAGTGGCGTGGTCATATACTGTGTAATGAAACTTACCGCCGGGGGCAGGTGCTACCTGCCGCCGGTGACCAGTTCTTAGCCGTCCTCAAGCCTGTGTTCCTCGATGTATCCTCTCTGGGTGTCCTCCGTGTCTCAGAAGCCGCGCACCTTGTCTGTAAATGCCGGTCTCCTAAACTCCCGTCCCGTCCTCTGACTTCCTGGTTCGCGCGTCACGTGCCGGGTCACGTGAGCGCGATGTGTGCGGAAGCGTCTCCTTCTCCAGCCGGAGAGAGGAGAATGTATGTGGCAATGTCGGTAGTAAAGTCTGTGGGATAACGTACCAACCAATCATCTCTCAACTGTCATTTTTTTCAAACACAGCCTGTAACATGGCAGTTAGGAGCTGATTGGCTGGTACTTTATCTCTATCCCAGACTTCGTGCATCTCCCAAGGAACTGATTGGCTGGTTCTTTATCACAGTTACCTCGTACACTTTAGCATCAACTGATTCTCAGCACCAGTGAGCACACAGTAATGATTGCAAATTCTGTGTTCTACCCACATCCTTTTCACCACATCAGGGAATAATTATTGGTTTTAGTCACATAGGGGTATATGCAATAGCGGGCGAATTGGCAAAATAGGCGAATTCCGGGCCGTTTTCGCCTCCAAAAATCAATTCGCCTATGCAGTGCAGTCATTTTTCGCAAAAAAACGGCCCGTCAAAATTCGCCTTTTCTCAATTCGCCTTTTTCCGAATTCGCCTTTTCTGCAATGGTACAGATGCTGCAATTCGCCTCCAGCATATTCAATTCAAGTTTGGAAATTCGCCTGCAGTGCTTTTAGACAGCAAATTCGCGATTTTCACTCCGCCACACTTTGGAGGGTGAAAACAAATAAAAAAATTTTAAACATGTTTTTTTTTGTGTTTTTTTTTTTAGGAATAGCAGATCTATTTATATTAGAAGGGATTAGGTTTTTTTTTTTTTTTTGGGGGAGGCACAAATATTATTTATATATTTTTTAAAATAATATTTTTATTGTTTTATTTTTTTTATTGCTGGAACGGTAAAATCCGGGAAAAAAATGGCGTGGGGTCCCCCCTCCAAAGCATAACCAGCCTCGGGCTCATTGAGCTGGTCCTGGTTCTAAAAATGCGGGGAAAAAATTGACAGGGGATCCCCCGTATTTTTAAAACCAGCACCGGGCTCTGCGCCTGGTGCTGGTGCCAAAAATACGGGGGACAAAACGAGTAGGGGTCCCCCGTATTTTTAACACCAGCATCGGGCTCCACTAGCTGGACAGATAATGCCACAGCCGGGGGTCACTTTTATACAGTGCCCTGCGGCCGTGGCATCAAATATCCAACTAGTCACCCCTGGCCGGGGTACCCTGGGGGAATGGGGACCCCTTCAATCAAGGGGTCCCCCCCCCCCCAGCCACCCAAGGGCCAGGGGTGAAGCCCGAGGCTGTCCCCCCCCATCCAATGGGCTGCGGATGGGGGGGCTGATAGCCTTTGTGTTCAAAAAAAAAGATATTGTTTTTTCCATTAGTACTACAAGTCCCAGCAAGCCTCCCCTGCAAGCTGGTACTTGGAGAACCACAAGTACCAGCATGCGGGAGAAAAACGGGCCCGCTGGTACCTGTAGTTCTAATGGAAAAAAAATACCCAAATAAAAACAGGACACAGACACCGTCGACAGTAAAACTTTATTACACACTGCCGACACACACATACTTACCTATGTTCACACGCCGACATCGGTCCTCTTCTCCATGTAGAATCCCGGGGTACCTGAAAATAAAAGATCAATTATACTCACCTCAACAGGCTCCAGAGATAAATCCACGGACTTGGCAAAAAAAGAAAGCGCATTTACCCGCACCAAAAACGGACTGAAAGGTGTCCCATGCTGACACATGGGACACCTATCCACGATTAAGATCTGTCAGTGACAGTTGTCACTGACAGGTCTCTAAGCCAATCAGGAAGCGCAACTTCGTTGCGCTAACCTGATTGGCTGATCGCTGTGACAGCGCATCGCACAGCTCCCTCCATTATATTCAATGGTGGGAACTTAGCGGCTAGCGGTGAGGTCACCCGCCGGTCAGCGGTGACCGGCGGGTGACCCCACCGCTAGCCGCTAAGTTCCCACCATTGAATATAATGGAGGGAGCTGTGCGATGCGCTGTCACAGCGATCAGCCAATCAGGTTAGCGCAACGAAGTTGCGCTTCCTGATTGGCTTAGAGACCTGTCAGTGACAACTGTCACTGACAGATCTTAATCGTGGATAGGTGTCCCATGTGTCAGCATGGGACACCTTTCAGTCCGTTTTTGGTGCGGGTAAATGCGCTTTCTTTTTTTGCCAAGTCCGTGGATTTATCTCTGGAGCCTGTTGAGGTGAGTATAATTGATCTTTTATTTTCAGGTATCCGTGGATTCTACATGGAGAAGAGGACCGATGTCGGCGTGTGAACATAGGTAAGTATGTGTGTGTCGACGTATGAAATAAAGTTTTACTGTCGACGGTGTGTGTGTCCTGTTTTTATTTGGGTATTTTTTTCCCAGTAGTACTACAGGTACCAGCGGGCCCGTTTTTCTCCCGCATGCTGGTACTTGTGGTTCTCCAAGTACCAGCTTGCAGGGGAGGCTTGCTGGGACTTGTAGTACTAATGGAAAAAACAATATCTTTTTTTTTGAACACAAAGGCTATCAGCCCCCCCATCCGCAGCCCATTGGATGGGGGGGGGGACAGCCTCGGGCTTCACCCCTGGCCCTTGGGTGGCTGGGGGGGGGGACCCCTTGATTGAAGGGGTCCCCATTCCCCCAGGGTACCCCGGCCAGGGGTGACTAGTTGGACATTTGATGCCACGGCCGCAGGGCACTGTATAAAAGTGACCCCCGGCTGTGGCATTATCTGTCCAGCTAGTGGAGCCCGATGCTGGTGTTAAAAATACGGGGGACCCCTACTCGTTTTGTCCCCCGTATTTTTGGCACCAGCATCAGGCGCAGAGCCCGGTGCTGGTTTTAAAAATACGGGGGATCCCTGCCCGATTTTTCCCCTGCATTTTTAGAACCAGGACCAGCTCGATGAGCCCGAGGCTGGTTATGCTTTGGAGGGGGGACCCCACGCCATTTTTTTTTCGGGTTTTTCCCCGTTTTTTCCCGTTTTTTAAAATCGCGGTAAAATCCGCAAAATCGGCCGATTTTCGCCCGCGACTCTGGCGAATCCGTTTTTCATTGCATATGGTGAATTCCGGAAGCCACCTTCCGGAATTCACCTGGCGAATTTGGTCGAATTGAAAAAACGGCGAAAATTGCCGCGATTTCGCCCGCTATTGCATATACCCCATAAAGTGAAAAAAAGTAAACCTAAAAGAAACCAACGTCCCTGTCACATGCAGCCCTGTCCTCCCTGACCCGGTAAGGTCGCCGTGTCCCACAAGATCACCACATTTATCAGAACCGTCTTGCCAGGGACCTTATTCAGAAAGGATTGTAAAATTTGCGATTTGCATTGCGCACGCATGAGCAAAAATAGCGACAAAAATTGCATACAGATCATGATCGCAATGCAGCCGCTGTTTGACTGACAGGAAGCCGGCGTTTCTGGGCGGAAACCTGTCATTTTGTGAGCGTGTCTGAAAAAACGCAGGCGTGCCCAAGGAGGGCTTCTGACGTCAGCAATGACCACTTCCAGCTTCCTGTGTCGCAAGAATTGTGGATGACTTTGCCTGGCGCAGATAGGAAAAATCTTCGGTGTTCCGGTAATTGCGTATGGTTTATGCGATCAGCCCGCATATTGCGATGCAATTGCAATTTTTGCAACGGGCGTCGTCTTCTCTATTTCTGAGCGGCAACTATTTGATCACAGCAACTGCTTGTTAGAAGAAATTGCAATCCTTAGTAAATAAGGTCCTATAACCATAGTGTAGTCTACAAGCTACAGCGCACTGAAGTTTATACAGCCCAAGAACCGGCACTCTATATTAATGTAAAAGACGCCCGGTGCTCCCACATCGAACGAAATACAAAGGAACCAAAGGTGCGCCACTCCAGGCTGTTCAAATAAAGCGCCGACACGGCAGCAGTTTGCGTATCAACATTTTAATCACAGGAAGATTGTCATCAGGTTACCAAGGCAATATTCTTGTGATTGAAATGTTGATTTAATGATAAATGTAACAGAAAAAAAAAAATTCCCTAGAAAGACCATCTAAAAGTAACACAAAGAAAAAAAACTATAGGTGGCATTGCCTATCGGGTAGAAACTTTCCAGAGCTTGATACATATGGGGAATGAGATCCGGTCAGGATCCTGGCAGTCATGAGGATTTGACGGGCCAGCGGAGAGGTAAACCGCGCCCATTGGGGTGGGTGTTAGGGTCAGGCTGCAAGGGGGTTAAGGTTAGACACCCTGTGGAGTGTTAGGCTGCAGGGGAGGAAGGGTTAGGTTTAGGCTGCGGGAACAGGTGGATAGGGTTAGGCACCACTGGGGGGGGGGGGTTAGGGTTAGACACCCCCTGGAGGGTTAGGCTGCAGGGGAGGAAGGGTTAGGTTTAGGCTGCGGGAACAGGTGGATAGGGTTAGGCACCACTGGGGAGGGGTTAGGGTTAGGCTGCGGGAAGGGGGCGATTAGGGTGAGGCTACAGAAATAGAGGGTTAGGGCGTTTGGGGAGATCGTATACTCACCTAGTACCATACTTGCCTACCTGACCCTCTCCATGAGGGAGAAAATGCTCTGTTCCTGGACTTTCCTGGTAATGTATGATTGCCATCACCTGTGGTGAGCTAGTTAATTGATAAGAAAGGTGTTTCACCACAGGTGATGGTAATCATACATTACCAGGAAAGTCCAGGGACAGAGCATTTTCTCCCTCATGGAGAGGGTCAGGTAGGCAAATATGCCTAGTACGTGTCGGGATGAGTTTTGACATTTTTTTTAAAACAATTTCATAAATCATCTGTTGGTAAATGTGTGATTTAATCCATTAAACACAAAATTGATCAAACATCGACCAAACCGACTTGTAGTAAATATACTCCTTCCTCTAGATCACAGGTTCTCAAACTCGGTCCTCAGGACCCCACACGGTGCATGTTTTGCAGGTCTCCTCACAGAATCACAAGTGAAATAATTAGCTCCACCTGTGGACCGTATAAAATGTGTCAGTGAGTAATTAATACACCTGTGCACCTGCTGGGTTACCTGCAAAACATGCACTGTGTGGGGTCCTGAGGACTGAGTTTGAGAACCAATGCTCTAGATCAAAGGTTCTCGGTCCTCGGGGGCACACACAGTGCATGTTTTGCAGGTAACCCAGCAGGTGCACAGGTGTATTAATTACTCACTGACACATTTTAAAAGGTCCACAGGTGGAGCTAATTATTTCACTTGCGATTCTGTGAGGAGACCTGCAAAACATGCACTGTGTGTGCCCCCGAGGACCGAGTTTGAGAACCTCTGCTCTAGATCACAGGTTCTCAAACTCGGTCCTCAGGACCCCACACGGTGCATGTTTTGCATGTCTCCTCACAGAATTGCAAGTGACATAATTAACTCCACCTGTGGACCTTTTAAAATGTGTCAGTGAGTAATTAATACACCTGTGAACCTGCTGGGTTGCCTGCAAAACATGCACTGTGTGGGGTCCTGAGGACCGAGTTTGAGAACCACTGCTCTAGATCACAGGTTCTCAAACTCTGTCCTCAGGACCCCACACGGTTCATGTTTTGCAGGTCACCTGCAGATTTTTAAAATGTGACAGTTGGTGATACACAGTGCAGCTGCTGGGTGACATGGAAAACGTGAACCATGTGCAGTCCTGAGGACAGAGTTTGAGAACCACTGTTCTAGATCAGTTGTTCCTCAACTTGGTCCTCAAGGACCCCCAACAGTTCCTGTTTTGCTGGTCACCCAGCAGGTGCACAGGTGCAGCCATTACTCACTGACACATTTTAAAAGATCCACCGGTGGAGCTAATTATTTAACTTGCGATTCTGTGAGAAGACCAGGAAAACATGCACTGGATCGAGTTTGAGAACCTGTACTCAAGATCAAATCAGGTAGAGCTTATAACAGGCAGAACATGTGGGAACAGCTTTTTTTTTTTTTTTTCTTCAACCTTGTATGTATTGAAAAAATATACATATACTGTCATTTATAATGTCAGCGGAAAATAAACAGTGACAGATTCACTGCAGACCTCACATTGCAGGCGGTAGCTGGGTGCACGGCTTCGAGACAAGGTCAGGCATTTATTAAACATCAGCCTAAATGTTTATCCACCTGTCACCAAGACCAGCACTGATTGCTTACTGGGTACATGTATTGCTTCTGAAAGGACCTGATGAAGGACTTGTTACAGACTATCCAGCCCTATAAATAGAGGGGTGTAGTATGTGTTGCCGGCGGTCGGGCTCCCGGCGACCAGCATACCGGCGCCGGAATCCCAACCGCCGGCATACCGACAACTGGGCGAGCGCAAATGAGCCCCTTGCGGGCTCGCTGCGCTCGCCACGCTGCGGGCATGGTGGCGCGCTCCACGCTATTTATTCTCCCTCCAGAGGGGCCCCCAGGAGGGAGAAGAACTGTCGGTATGCCAGCGGTTGGGATTCTGGCGTCGGTATGGTGGTCGCCGGGAGTCCGACCGCCGGCACAGTGAAGACCACCCCAATAGAGAATTGATACAATATTATACTATACACTGAATACCCTTTACTTATATATTTTGTTTTATATTACAGCAGATTTCCAGCAAACCAAATATGTCCATTCTTGTTATTATGCTTAAGTATATATCTATAATCAGGGTCACATGATATGCCAGGCAGAACAGATTTAAGGCTGGCACAGTACCATACAGTGCCCACATCCCCGTGGCGCAATGTCTACACGGTACAGCCAACCATTACATTTTTAAAAAGTACTCTCGGAATGGGGAGTACCCTCACTTCACTCAATAAGAGGAGCCAAGTGAAAGCTGGCAGTATTTTTGAGAACATGTACTGTATGCGTTACATATAACATTTCTTTCCGTTATTTACTTTAGTGAAAGTTTCTGAAAAACATATATATGTTGGTAATGTAGAAAGAATACATAGTTTTAGTTTCCACTGTATTTTGGGACGGGATGCGCTTAAAGGCCCATACACACGGTGAGATTCGGGCTATGCCCGATTCTCACTATGCGACAGGGGCTAGGTCGGCATCGCAAGCACATAATGACTGTGCTTGCGGTACTGACGATATGCGATTTTGGCTAAGTTCAGTATCTTTTCTACTAGATAGACTGTGCAGGCAAGTCAATTTTAACTATCTATGCTTACGAGGCCGCGCATCGGCATCGAATCGAGATCGCAAGGTGACTTTCACCTTGCGATCTGCACTAACTTTTCTTACAATTTTGACTATATAGTCAATCTCCCCGTGTGTACACAACATTAGATGCCGGCTGTTGGGATCCCGGCAGTCGGAATACAGACACCTGTCAGAATGTCGATGCCGGTATCCAGACAGGGTTAGGAGACTGACGCAGGAATCCCAACAGCCGGCTTCCCGACTGTAAGTATAGCGGGCGGATTAGGGTGGGGGGGAAAGGGAGGTTAGGTGCCACCCACGGGGGGTTAGGTTTAGGCTGTGGGTGACGGGGGACGGGGGTGTAAATTACCGGGGCTAATTGTCCCGCCGGGGGCTAGCTAATTAGCCCCAATAAGCCGCGCACACGCCGGCTTATCAGGGATTTTGTTTCACCTGCGAAGCAGAATCCCCGGAAACAGACCATTTTCGTCCGAAAACGGGTCTGTTTCACACGAGAACACACAGGTTTCACTGAACCTGTGTGTTTTCGAGAGAAGCAGGGTTTTTTTTTACAGACGACCCATCTGAATAGCCTGTAAAATAACATAAAAAAAATCGGTGAAACATCGGAAAGAAGTCCGAAAAACGGCCGTTTTTCGGACCGATATTTTACAGTGCGGGAATTGGATATCCCCCTAAATATACGCAACAGATTGAAGACAAGAAAAAAAATGTGCTGGGTGCCCAACAACAGATGCATATACATACAATTTATTCATTGTAGTTTCTTTTAATTGTAGGCTGTACCATAATAAGTTTGCATAATGATGCATATTGGCCCTCATTCCGAGTTGTTCGCTCGCTAGCTGCTTTTAGCAGCTTTGCACACACTAAGCCGCCGCCTACTGGGAGTGAATCTTAGCTTTGCAGAATAGCGAACGAAAGATTCGCAAAATAGCTAATAGAATAGCGATCAGAAATTTCTTTGCAGTTTCCGAGTAGCTCGAGACTTACTCTGCCACTGCGATCAGTTCAATCAGTTTCGTTCCTGGTTTGACGTCACAAACACACCCAGCGTTCGTCCAGACACTCCCCCGTTTCTCCAGCCACTCCCGCGTTTTTCCCAGAAACGGCAGCGTTTTTCCGCACACTCCCATAAAACGGCCAGTTTCCGCCCAGAAACACCCACTTCCTGTCAATCACACTCCGATCACCAGAACGATGAAATTTCTTCATTAAGCCGTGAGTAAAATACCAAACTTCTTAGCAAATTTACTTGGCGCAGTGCGAACATTGCACATGCGCAGTTTGCGGAAAATCGCTGCAATGCGATGAAAAATAACGAGCGAACAACTCGGAATGAGGGCCATAGTTCTTAGGAACAGGAACATTGTCTCAGCCTATCTTATAGGTAACAATTGTAGCTTTGATACATACTACACAGTATGGTCATAAAATTGCCTTTCCTGTGCGGTGACCTCTCCCCCCCACCCCCACTTATTTAAACTTCTTCTACAGCAGTAAAATGAAACATGATCTACAAAAGGGAAGCAATCGTGATACATCAAAGGGGAACCAATCATGAGACTCTGAATGGGAAGTAGGGTCACTTTTTTCTACATTATTATATGTCAAATAAATATATTGGGATAAATGGAGCATTTATAGGCTACATAACTACCTATGCTGTCTGTCACCACTCTCGTGCAGGTTAAAGTAATCAGAGAGAGGGGCTTCTCTAACTAGATAAGCAAACAATGAACCACACATGCACAACAATACACACAGGGCCGTCTTTCCAAAAGGGCTCAATGGGCTCTTGCCCAAGGACCCCAGGAGTATAATGGTCTTAGGCCGATAGTTGAGGGTCTCCTCTTTCCAGGGGTACTAGATTTTTGAAGATCGGCCCTGGGGAACCGAAGATATCTGACTTCAAAGCAGTGGTCCCCATCCGAGCCTGTAAATTTATCTTCCCAGCCAGATATCTTGGGTTCTGTCTGACGTAGAGTTTTTCTGAAAGTATATTCCAAAAGCTGGGACTCTCCACTTTTGGTGGACACTGGCAGCTTGTCTCTATTATGCCTAGAACCAGAGATATCAGCCTTCAAGCAGCTGGTCCCTGCCCCAGCTCCACACGCCTGGTATGCAGTTTCATATTTTCATTGGTGGATTGCTCTGGTTCTTGAACTCTGATCCCCAAGTCCCCAGTACCTCCTGAAAGGTGGGACTCTACTGTTTTACCCCATTAAATGCTAAGAAATCTATTTTCAGGATCTGGAGATACCTGCAGTCAAGCAAGCTGCCCTCCCACCGGAAAATGATGAATATTAAGCACACTCAACTATCCACCCCTCCCCTACGTATTAAACACTCCCTACCACCCTGGAAGTCATGTACCAGGTCCCCTTCATTCAGTCCAATGCCTCTTCAAAATGTCTGCCTTCCCTGTGCGCAGTCGGACAGAGCCTGCTGGGAAATAGTTGCAAAGCCTGCTGGGAAACCAAAGATTTGCCAAACCTCCCAACATTTGAAAAAAGCAAAATGTGTGACTGCCTTGTTGCTGGTTTGCTGGTAGAAGTGTAGGAAAAACAAAATAATCTTAATCACAGACCACAAATCAGCATTCACTGAATTATTTATTTTAAGTACTTTTCTACATTTAGAGTTTGGTTTGTTTTTGGCTGTTTGTAGCAAATCAGCTATAAGACCGCTAAAATACATGTTGATAGAAATCTAACCCATAGTATGGGCACACCCATTTATATAAAAAAATAAAATAAAAAAGAGGGTATTGACACTTCCAAATCAACTGAAGGAAAATGTGAAAGAGTTTGTCCTAGATGTCTATCATAAACTACAGAAATAGCAAAATAAACAAAGTAAATTGTAATTGAAATATAGGGCCCCATTTAAAAATGAGGCATAACCCTATTAGCACTCGCGAAAGGGGTTAAGTCCTCCTTTCAGTATTCAACAAACAGCAGTAAACCGAGATTATGGCTGTTTGTCGATGTATCGCTTTCACCATCAATAGATGGCGAGAGTGACACGGTATCCGTTCAGATGGTCGGCAATGTTAAGGTCGACGCGCATTAGGTCGACCACTATTGGTCGACACTGACATGGTCGACATGGGCAAATGGACGACACATGGACATGGTCGAAACATGAAAGGTCAACACATGAAAAGGTCGACATGAGTTTTTCAATTTTTTTTCCTTTTTTGGAACTTTTTCATACTTTACGATCCACGTGGACTACGATTGGGAACCACTGGCGTTTCTATAATGGCTGCAGTGTGTGTGGTGCACATTGGTCCCCGAGTCCCGGGGGGGCCCACACTGCACCCATTTCTCCTATACTTACCTTTCCGGAGTCCATCGCTGACCGTGTGTGGGCCCCCTCCTCTCCTGTAGCCGTCACCGCCGCTGCTAGCGCACTGACCACTAGAGGCTCTGGCACAGTGCCAGAGTCTACAGCGCATGCGCAGGACTCCAGAAAAATGGCGCGGCAGCCATTTTTCGTAGTCCTGTGCATGCGCCGTAGACTCTGGCACTGTGCCAGAGTCTAGAGCGCTGAGCGCACTAGCAGCGGTGTGACGGCTACAGGAGAGGAGGGGGCCCACACACGGGTCCCCTCCTCTCTAGAGACGCCCCTGTTGGGAACGGTAACCTTGCCCGAAGCATGGCGAGTGAAGCGAGCTCAGCGAGGGAACGCGGTGCACTAATTGGGGTTCCCCGTCACTTTACGCAGAAAACAACACCGAAAAAGTACAAAAAAACTCAGGTTGACCTTTTCATGTGTCGACCATTAGTCCATGACGACCAATAGTGGTCGACCTTAACATTGTCGACCATTCATACCGGAACAGAGCGACACGGTCCCCCTTTCCGGCTTCAGCAAAGCCTTCCAGCCACAGCCGTCTCCCCACTGTCTGAAGGAGTCATGCGCATCCGTAGCCCGCCGTTGCGCTTGTGAATGACTCATCAGCCCGCCAAGATGCTGCCAAGGAGTTGGACCTCGCTGGAGAGGTAAGTAATGATGAATACCAAGTCAAATTTGTTAGTATCACTGCAATACAAAATGAAATATGCCTCTGGTATAAAACTTGTTGTTATATGGGGTATTTAGTATTTATTATTCCATTTCTCTACAGTTTACGGAATCAAACCACACAGCTACCAAGTCCCTGGTTATAATGGGGGTAACGGTTTGCGTTACAGCTGCGGAACAGTCCGTTGAACAAATATTTCTATTGAAAATTCTAATTCTGACAGTGCACAGCGGGCTCCTTACTGCTTACCTGAGCGGTAGACGTGTACAAAAACAACCCACAAAATGTACCAAATTATTATAGGTATGTGCATGTTGATAATCAAAACTTTGTTTGCCGGTACTTACATTGCGCCTTTTGTATTGCACCAACTATGAACAATTCTGCTACATGTTTACTGCTAGACAATCATTGAGATCTTCTCTACCCAATGCAGAGACCAGGTAGCGCCTATTCACTATTGTTGACTCTGACCTCTCAACGGGGTATAGTCAATTACAGTCGAAACCACCGTCTTATCGGAAAGACGGCAGTTTACAACTTTTTCAGGTCGGAAGGGGTTCCGACCTATTCAATATACCCCATTTTTTTTCCGGCAAGCTGGGCAGCGCTCCCCGGCCGGCACTGGACGTCCCCCCGGCCAGGCTCCTCTCTCCCGCAGCACTCCCTGGCCGGCACTGACAGCAGCAACAGGACGGGATACCGGGAACGGCCAAATCAGATAGTCGGATTTGGCCGTTCACTGAATAGGTCCTGTCGGATCCATTCCAACAAATGCATGTTGGAATGGATCCGACTTTAATTAAATATACCCCAATGTATAAAAAGATTTGATCCAACTGAAGATTGATCCAGCTCTCTATCTGAATCCCATGATCCATTGTATCAGGCAGTGTAACCAGTAGTGACGTGAAATAGTGGAAATGTTGCCGATAGCAACCAAGTAGCTTTGAGGTAACATATATCAAGTATATTCTATAAAATGATAGAAGCTGAGATACAGACCAGAGTGTGATAGAAGCACAAGAGCACAGAGCGACACCTCAGGCAGGAAAGAGGAACTGCATGGGTTGTGACAGGTCCAGGGTGCTAGAATGAACACTACAGATCTGGGATAATGTGAAAAATGTCTTCTATGTGGATGTGGGAAAGGTCGCTGGTCTCATGGCTAGGGTGGCCAATTCCAGGAGCTGCGGGATCCCGGGATTTTGGCTTAAAATTTTCCGGGGCTGAATCCCAGGATTGGAGCTTTCAATCCCGAGTTTTGGGGCAATGCTTTTTTTTTTTTTTTAATGCCGGGCAGCGTCTGGGCTGGTTCAGCATACGGCTCAGATGCTGCCCGTCTCCCCCTGCCTCCGGGTGTGCGCACTGCGCAGCAAGACGTGGGCCAGTATTTACTAAAAATCCGAGTTTTGCTGATTTGTGTTTTTTTTCTAAGTCCCAATCCGGGAATTCACTAAGCAGAAAACTCGGCAGTGTCTGGTCTATTCGTAATGGTTTGATTGGCAAAGTTCTGAAATACGAATGAATAGACCATCGGTCAAACGCGGCTGTTATTTCATACAATACGGGTATTCACTATTCATTCGTATTTGGATGTTAGTCTCTGAGTGCTCAAGTGCGGGTCTGTTTTTTTGCGAATCGTTAAAAAAAGCAGCTAAAAAATAGACCTGCTTTTTCCAGTCGAGTTTGGATAACCATGCACGGATCAGTGAGATCTGTGCATGGTTATCTATGGGAAAGGGTCTGTTTACTGTAAAAACAGAAAAAAAATTGCGTGGGGTCCCCCTCCTAAGCATAACCAGCCTCGGGCTCTTTGAGCCGGTCCTGGTTGAAAAAATATGGGGGGGGGAAATGACAGGGGTTCCCCCATATTTCATCAACCAGCACCGGGCTCTGCGCCTGGTCCTGGTTCCAAAAATACGTGGGACAAAAAGCGTAGGGGTCCCCCATATTTTTAAAACCAGCACCGGGCTCCACTAGCCAGGTACATAATGCCACAGCCGGGGGACACTTTTATAGTGGTCCCTGCGGCCCTGGCATTACATACCCAACTAGTCACCCCTGGCCGGGGTACCCTGGAGGAGTGGGAACCCCTTAAATCAAGGGGTCCCCCCCCCTCCAGCCACCCAAGGGCCAGGGGTGAAGCCCGAGGCTGTCCCCCCCCATCCAAGGGTGGCGGATGGGGGGCTGATAGCCATGTGTAAAAAATGTGAATATTGTTTTTAGTAGCAGTACTACAAGTCCCAGCAAGCCTCCCCCGCAAGCTGGTACTTGGAGAACCACAAGTACCAGCATGCGGTGGAAAACCGGGCCCGCTGGTACCTGTAGTACTACTACTAAAAAATACCCCCAAAAAAACAGGACACACACACCGTGACAGTATAAGTTTATTACATACATGCACACCTCCAAACATACATACTTACCTATGTTCACACGAGGCTTGGTCCTCTTCTCCATGTAGAATCCTCGGGGTACCTGTGAAAAAAATTATACTCACATAATCCAGTGTTGCTTGTCTTCTTTGTATAATCCACGTACTTGGCAAAACAAAAGACGGAAACCCGACCACGCACTGAAAGGGGTCCCATGTTTACACATGGGACCCCTTTCCCCGACTGCCAGGACCCCCCCTGACTCCTGTCAAAGAGGGTCCCTTCAGCCAATCAGGGAGCGCCACGTCGTGGCACTCTCCTGATTGGCTGTGTGCTCCTGTAGTGTCTGTGAGGCAGCACACGGCAGAGATACAATGTAGCGCCTATGCGCTCCATTGTAGCCAATGGTGGGAACTTTGCGGTCAGCGGTTGACCGAAAGTATCCTTACCGCTGACCGCAAAGTTCCCACCATTGGATACAATGGAGCGCATAGGCGCTACATTGTATCTCTGCCGTGTGCTGCCTCACAGACACTACAGGAGCACACAGCCAATCAGGAGAGTGCCACGACGTGGCGCTCCCCGATTGGCTGAAGGGACCCTCTTTGACAGGAGTCAGGGGGGTCCTGTGGTCGGGTTTCCATTTTTTTTGTTTTGCCAAGTACGTGGATTATACAAAGGACAGAATCTACACTGGATTATGTGAGTATAATTTTTTTCACAGGTCCCCCAAGGATTCTACATGGAGAAGAGGACCGAGCCTCGTGGGAACATAGGTAAGTATGTATGTATGGAGGTGTGCATGTATGTAATAAACTTATACTTTCACGGTGTGTGTGTCCTGTTTTTTTTGGGGGTATTTTTTTAGTAGTAGTACTACAGGTACCAGCGGCCCAGGTTTTCCACCGCATGCTGGTACTTGTGGTTCTCCAAGTACCAGCTTGCGGGGGAGGCTTGCTGGGACTTGTAGTACTGCTACTAAAAACAATATTCACATTTTTTACACAAGGATATCAGCCCCCCATCCGCCGCCCTTGGATGGGGGGGAACAGCCTCGGGCTTCACCCCTGGCCCTTGGGTGGCTGGAGGGGGGGACCCCTTGATTTAAGGGGTTCCCACTCCTCCAGGGTACCCCAGCCAGGGGTGACTAGTTGGGTATGTAATGCCATGGCCGCAGGGACCACTATAAAAGTGTCCCCCGACTGTGGCATTATGTACCTGGCTAGTGGAGCCCGGTGCTGGTTTAAAAAATACGGGGGACCCCTACGCTTTTTGTCCCCCGTATTTTTGGAATCAGGCGCAGAGCCCGGTGCTGGTTGATGAAATATGGGGGAACCCCTGTAATTTTTCCCCCCATATTTTGTCAACCAGGACCGGCTCAAAGAGCCCGAGGCTGGTTGTACTTAGGAGGGGGGACCCCACGCAATTTTTTTCAGATTTTTAAAGACTTTAAACACCTTTTTAAGGTACACAATGAAGCCCTGCACGGATCTTACAGATCCGGCCGGGATTCCTTGTGTTTTGTCAGGCAGTGTTTTACTCATCACTCCCGTAAAACACTGCCTGACATTACGAATCACATCGACATCGGAAAATACAAATTGGGAAAAGTCAGCAGCTTAGTGAATGATCGTATCAGGATTCAAAAAGTTGCAGTAAAATGCACCCGATACCATTCGAGATCAAACACCCTTCAAAACGGCAAAAACACAAATCTATGTAAATATACCCCGTGGTGTTAGAGGTCACGCTGCACAGCACAATCCGTACCGCTGTCCGGAATGGCCGCACCCGACATCTGCCGCCCAGACTCACCGACAGCCGGACCTGAGGAGGGTGAGTATTTCTTTTTTTTTTTCTTTCTAGCTAATCCTGGGTATCCTGGGATTGAAAAACGGCCTGGGATTGGCCTCTCTACTCATGGCCTTTCCGACTCGCACATGTGCATCATGGGAAAGAGGGTATCGCATCAGAATAAAGTGGATATGGTACATGGGGATCCCCAAGTGTCTGCACAACTTCTAGATACAACTGTCAGACTTGTGTGGTATAACACTAGTACATCAGAACCTTTGTTCAATGTGTCTCAAACTTTCACTGTGATGGGGGGGGGGGGGGGGGGGTTTGAGAATGCATTTCCGTCAATGCACTCCAGATTTCCCGTCTGTAATGGTACAGAAGGATAGGGACAGTGCAGGCTGTCTCTCAGAGCCCCAAGTGATAAAGCAATAATAGCTCAGACACATTACAAGAACATATACATATGACAAAGTAACACAATTCCTATTTATATGAATACATTTGCTATGTATAAATCACTTCTTCCCTATAGTTCTATATAGCAGTCCCGATAGAAAGCGGCATGCAAGGAAACCGGACAGCAGAGAGGTCAGATGGTAATAAATCTACCTTGGCACGGTGGCAGGCTTTGAACAGACGGTGTGTGGGGTACTTGCAGCCGACAGGTGTGCCCAAGGCTCGCTGAAACGGGGTGTATCTGCAATAGGGTGACAAGTGTCTCCTCACAACAGCCCTGGCTGTGAAGTATATCAGCCAAATAAACACTTTCTTTAGAGAACTGCACTTCCTATCTTTCCAGCCACACACAGCAAGTTCTATTAATAGAGTAAGCAAAAACACAAAACAGCCAGCGTCAGTCTTTTTAGACCGACGGACTGCGCCACTTGTGTCCCGGGAAAGCTTATATCACTCCTTCAAATTATAACTTGATATAGAGGTCAGGAGGATATAATAGCCCTGAATGAGCCGCTACTCCTATCCCTGCTATAATAAGTGCTCTCACTGCATCACTCAAAGCAGCACCTCACTCCCTATCCATACGGATCTGGTCTGACTGGTACAACTGGAGTTTTGCCAACCCTTCATGATAGAATAATGAGGAAACTTTGAAAAACTTCCATGGATTGTTGGTGTCACATTTATTGCTTTGCAGATGTACAACAAATTCCCCTCTAGAGAGTCCATAAAAAAACAGTGCCACCTTGTGGCCAGATTGTGAAGTGTGATTTTAAAAGGCCAAGGTGCGTATGTATCAAAGCTGTTTTTGCTTCAAAAAGCCGTTTAAACATACATGCAGAAAGTCTAGGAAAAGTGTGTGTGTGTGTGTGTGTGTGTGTGTGTGTGTGTGTGTGTGTGTGTGTGTGTGTGTGTGATATATATATACACACACACACACTTGTTTTCCTAGCCTTTCTGTATGTATTTAGATATTTAAAGATACGCTCTGTGCGTAGCGCATACTCAATCACAATGTTGTCACATATGCCTAAAGCCAAATACGATAAAAACAGGAAAATAAAGATGCAATAAAAATGGTCGGCCAGCAGGATACAGGGGATTTGCCCCCTTTATGAGGAGGCTGTCTCCCAAAAATCCCTGAAAAGTCAGCTGTTTGGGCACGCTATGGAACTTTACGGGTCTACACCCACATTTGGGTGCAACAAGCGATGTAAGTAAGGCACTCGCACCTGATCGACAAAACAATTGAATAGCTCTACACCCACATTTGGGTGCAACAAGCGATGTAAGTAAGGCACTCGCACCTGATCGACAAAACAATTGAATAGCTCCGCCAGGTGCCCATTACTTAAGGGTGGCGCAAAAAAACAACTGAATTCCACCCTGCAGATCTATCGCCACACAAGGTGATACATCGGCAGATCAAGCAAACGGGCGGTATATCGCGAGCCTTCGGCGATATGTCTGAACGAAGTCACTCGCAGATATATGGCACTGTACAAGCAGCACCGCCAATGCTTGCTATATCTGCAGATATATTAGCACTAGAACACGGACTGTTCCCGGTTGCAGACCCCAGTATTCTGCGTTCGCCAGGCGCAGCTACTATAGAAGCCCAGCAGCATGTGTAAGCTGTCCCATTATGTGACATCACTGCACTGCTACATGGTCTACAAAGATCTGCCTTAAGAATGCAGTGTTCTGGGGGCTGTGCATTCGCACAATAGGGTCCTATGTCTGGTCAAGTTCCATGGAGAGATGATTAATGATGAAAAACTGCAGAATATCTGACAGTTATTACCCCTCACATGTGATTATTCAGCTCGGCTACACACAATGTCCAGCAATTAAATTACTAATGGGTCCTGCATCTCCAGATGTCTTCACTTTACTGAACTGTCCTTTAAATACATTTCTTGGACTGTACTTATCCCATCAGTCAGACGGGGTACGAGGCAAAGCGGCTTTCTGGGCAAAACTGTAACTAATATATTAATATCCTTATATTTACAAAGAGCCACACGGGTCCCCTCCAACGGCATCCCACAGTGCAGGTAAACTGCAGCAGCATGCAGTTTGCCTGTGAAGAACATCCTGAAGAAAAATCATATAAAAAAATAGAAAATACAGTATAACAAAAAAGGGCTGGAGACTGCCCTCTGTACACCCGGCTCCCTCGGGCACTAATCTAAAACTGGGGTTGGGAGGGGTATAGAGGGGAAGGAGCCGACTGCACATCTTTGAAATTTAAAGTGCCAGGCTCCAGTCACACACCGTCTATAGCCCAACATATACGTTCCAGTGTCCCCTAGTGGATGAAGGAGAAATATAATAAGTTCAGACAGGTTGTGCACAGGGGAATCACACAGCGAGATCTCTATACCACAGAGTGACAGCTGATAGCAGCAGTCAGTGACCTAGGACAGGGCTGTCTTAACAGCATTGTAGTCCCTGGGCAAAGCAATGCACTGGGGTCTGGGACCCATACCCACCCATTCACGGGAATAAATAAAAAGAAAGAAATCATCATTTACCCCCCTGGAGTCCTGTAGAAGCAGGCCTGGCCAACATGTGCTCTCCAGCTGTTGTGAAAATACAAGTCCCAGCATGCCCTTCTACACTTTTGCTATTAGGAAATGCTAAAACTGTGGCAGAGCATGCTGGGATGTGAAGTTTCACAACAGCTGGAGATCCACAGGTTGGCCAGGCCTACTGTAGAGTCTCTCCACATGCTTCCATACAGTGATTGGCTGCCAGCACTCTGATTGGTGGATAGCTCCAGCCATCCACCAATCAGCTAGCTGACAGCCACTCAGAGCGGTCAGGCAACATTATCTACCCGAGGCACTAGCCTTGGGAGCAAATTTCCCCCAGTCCAGCCCTCACCTGCTCGAAGGCCCCAGGAATCGTGGGGTCCCTGCCTATACGTTAGCACCCTGGGGTAGCAGCCACACAGGATCAGCGCTGCCGAGTGACTGAGAGCGGAGAGGCACTGGGGACGTGGATAGTGCAAAGAGATAAACAAGTAGATGGTGGGTCCTGCCCATGAGACCACAGAGGAGCTTTGTCATACTCCAAGGTAATGAAAACAAACAAATGTACTGGCTGATATATACACATGGCTGAAAAGCACTGACGGAACGCACAAGGGCACTGGAGGGCATGCACAAGCCAGTGTGCTTGAGTAAATGGAAGGTGTGCTACATACACATGCAGATAGACCATTTGATACAGGACACAGTGGCTGTGTGGTCTCGGCCCTGGCATACTTAAGCATCACAAACTAGTCAAAGCTTCCACAGAGGGATGTCAGCTCACCGAAGGGGAAATGTATCAAACTTACCACATAGAAAAAGTGGAGATGTTGCCTATATCAACCAATCAGCTCCCATCTATCATTTATCTAACCCAATCTATAAAATAAGTTAGGTTCGGATTGGTTGCGATGGGCAACTTATCCACTTTCTCAAATGTTTAATGCATCTCACCCTGGGGCCATACGACATCAATGGGGTCATGTGACATAACTGGGGAAATATTACATCACTGGGACCATATGACATCACTAGTTTAAAAATGATTAAAGTGCACAGTTCGGGTATCACAGTGGTGCAGGCCATTGGCTAACTTAGGAGCACAATGGTGTTTCACCAGTCATAAAAAGACGCACAGGGGGGTGTTAAATTGCACCGTGCCCCCCCCCCCACCTCCCAGGGGCAAACGCAGGATTTCTGGAGGGCGCTTTCCAAAAGTTTGAGTTTAAAGCGATTGTTGGCAGACCATGAAGGATGCATAATTAGCATGTAAGCAACTATAGTCTGCACCAGTTTTACCAAGAAAATGACACCAAAAAAAGTCCAAACACACCTGTCGACCTTTTGACCTGTCGACCAAGTACATGTCAACATAATGACCATGTCTACCTATTGTCCCTGTCTTCCTAATGCATGTCGACCTTCCATGGTCGACCTAATGACTGTCGACCTAAGTTGAGTCGACCCAACGACCCATACCCCTTGTCGTTGCCAGAATGACCAAAATTCTTGGACCGAAAAAGAAGTAGGTCTATAAGGAAGTGGGCGTGGCTTTAACAGAATGTGCGCCTGATTGGTGGAAGGGTTTAGGTGATTCAGGTTAAGGGGTCCATTTATCAATGCGTTTAATGTTATGCAACAAGTTTTAAAACTCGTTGCATATGATAAATGGTGCTCCAGCCAATCAGCTCCCAACAGTCATTTTTCAAACACATGATAGTTCGGAGCTGATTGGCTGGAGCACCATTTATCACATGCAATGAGTTTTAGAGCTTGTAGCATAAGATAAAACGCATTGATAAATGGGCTCCTACCAGGGCCGGATTAAGGCTGGTGGGGACCCCCACCACTAAAAATTGCGGCCAAAGACCCACCCCGTGCGCGGGCGGGTCGACGGGCACACTCACACACATACTCACCCATATACAGAGCAGTAGCTTCACAGCAGCGCACACCGGCGGCTCAGTCAGTGTCTCGCGGGGCAGTGAAAAGAAATCCCGCGAGACACTGACTGAGCCGCTGGCGTGCGTTACTGAGTCACACGTTAAGGGCCCCCACAGACTGCGTTTTAAATCGGGGCAGTATCTGTCAGCGGCCGCCGAGGAGCTCCGTGTACACTCTGTACACGGAGCTCCTCGGCGGCTTCTGAGGGAAACTGCTCCGATTTATAACGCAGTGTGTGGGGCCCCCTAATGTGTGGGGCCCCCGGGACGGCCACCCTTGTCGCCCCTAGGATAATACAGCTCTGGCCCCTACGTTTGGAAGGAACGCGGTGGGCCCAGCTTACTTTGTCCAGCCTTACGCTAGATTCTCCCAATTCCTGGTTCAGCCCACAAGATGGCCGCCTCCAGTGTGGGATTACTTTAATTATGTCCCGCAGAATCTTACAACATACATATTTTTAGGAAATGATCATTTTTAAAGCAAAAAGGTCACTGGTTTCTTCTACTCGATTCCCTGGACATCTCCCATCGAGGATAAAAGACATTTTCCGAGGACAGAGAGTGCACAAAATTCCAAAGCAGATCCCTGAGCACTGCGGCTGTAGCTCACATTCTGAAACAATTAACGAACAACAAGAAGACAGCTGAAATATAGCAGTGTAATGCTGTGAGTCAGAATGCAGGGTGGTTCCAATAGCAGTCCCATGATACCAGGCCAGAGTGCTATGTAATGCCTAACTGTAATCTCACATGAGCCCTCTACCCAACACACAATACACAGTAATAAGTGGGTATGGGATTGGTTGCTATAGGTTACAGAGAGGCCCTTTTACATCCATTTTCAGGTCTTATAAAATTATTATATTACAACTGGGAATTTGCAGTAATGTTCAGTTAACACATGGTTAAAGATGACTATGTATGGGGGCTGTGCATTATTATCACATGATCTGCAGTTCTATGGATTAATTCATTCCTTGTTGAGGGCTGTGATAGGAGACATACTGTAATTGATAAAGTCATTCAGACACTGCAGCAGTGCCACCACTGGCGAGGAGTGTGAACTGCAGTCGCCTGTTTAAAAAAACAACAACCTACATGTCATTTTAATTGTCTATGGCCCCCATTCCGAGTTGTTCGCTCGTTCTTTTTCCTCGCATCGGTGCGATAAGTCGCAAACTGCGCATGCGCAATGTTCGCAGTGCGCCTGCGCCAAGTAAATTAGCACAAAAGTTTGTTATTTTACTCACGGCTTAACAAAGAATTTTCATCGTTCTGGTGATCGGAGTGTGATTGACAGGAAGTGGGTGTTTCTGGGCGGAAACTAGCCGTTTTATGGGTGTGTGCGAAAAAACGCTGGCGTTTCTGGAAAAAACGCGGGAGTGTCTGGCGAAACGGGGGAGTGGTTGGCCGAACGCTGGGTGTGTTTGTGACGTCAAACCAGGAACGAAACTGACTTAACTGATCGCAGTGGCAGAGTAAGTCTCGAGCTACTCGGAAACTGCAAAGAAGTTTCTAATCGCTATTCTATTCGCAATTCTGCTAATCTTTCGTTTGCAAATCTGCACAGCTAAGATTCACTCCCAGTAGGCGGCGGCTTAGCGTGTGCAATGCTGCTAAAAGCAGCTAGCGAGCAAACAACTCGGAATGAGGGCCTATGGCCCTCATTCCGAGTTGTTCGCTCGCTAGCCGCTTTTCGCAGCATTACACACGCTAAGCCGCCGCCCTCTGGGAGTGTATCTTAGCTTAGCAGAATTGCGAACGAAGTATTCGCAATATTGCGAAAAGATTTTTCTGTGCAGTTTCTGAGTAGCTCGAGACTTACTCTTCCAGTGCGATCAGTTCAGTGCTTGTCGTTCCTGGTTGACGTCACAAACACACCCAGCGTTCGCCCAGACACTCCCCCGTTTCTCCAGCCACTCCCGCGTTTTTCCCAGAAACGGCAGCGTTTTTTCACACACACCCATAAAACGGCCAGTTTCCGCCCAGAAACACCCACTTTCTGTCACTCACACTCCGATCACCAGAACGAAGAAAAAACCTCGTAATGCCGTGAGTAAAATACCAAACTTCTTAGCAAATTTACTTGGCGCAGTGCGAACATTGCGCAATTAGCGGAAAATCACTGCGATGCGAAGAAAATTACCGAGCGAACAACTCGGAATGAGGGCCTATGAGAGCAAGGTAACAATACCACTGTCCAGCTGCTGCTACACTCCTGTCAGCTAGGGGGCAGCAGTACAGACAAAACTCTTACTAAGTAAAAAAAAATAATAATAATAATAATTTCTAATTTATTAAACATTACCCGCAAAACCTGCCGCTGGCACATCCCGCGGGAATTATTTAAAATGTTGGAAATCCAAAAGGAGCACTGCAACAAAATGGTACTTGTATACCAACAGACTCTATAAGATGTGAGTACCCCAGTTTGCTCAGTAAGCAATACATCTACTATTTATAAACACTGCCTATTGAAAAAGTTTATTTTCTGATTTAAAAAAAATTGCATTATAGAAATATAGTATACTGTATACTTTATAAGTAGAAGGTAATAATGCACCAGCCAATCATTACAGGTTTGAAAAATGACAATTTAGGAGATGATTGGCTGCTGCGTTATCACCTTTCACTTATCACTGCTTTATCCCTTCTCAAGGCTTAATACATCTGCCCCAAAGAGTAAAAAATGACCAGACAACCTGCTTCCTAACTGCCATGTAACAGGCTGTGTTTGAAAAATGACAGTTAGGAGCTGATTGGATAATCATTTATCTCTCTTTGTCCATCTCAACTTTAACTCTTGTTAAAGTTTAATAATACATTTGGGCCCATATAAGAAAAAGAAAAGACTTAGAGAAATTTGGAAGTACCATTAATAAATCAAGACCAGCAGGTCCCCCCTGAACCAAAGCTAACGTAATAAGGCCCTCGGAGGGAACAGCCACTGCAGTATCACATCCCTAAAAAACCTATCACATGACAATATTATGCAACAAAGAGATCACAACTCCATCCTCTTACAGTACACAACATCTTGAAAGCAGATCTAATGCAACTTGCTCAATCCAGATAGATGAATACACACACCCTCACACACATATATATATATAAATACACACACACCACAAATATACATTTTATATATATATATATATATACACACATACATACATACATACATACATACATAGATATCCACACACACACATATATGTATATATTTACACACACACACACACACACACACACACACACACACATCACAATCAGTTTGTGTTAAACCATTCCCATCTCATTCCCCGGGGTTCCTAATGCACCAGGATGGAGCCATACATTTTAGTGCTCATATAACAGCACTCACAGTGGTATGGATGCTATACACAGTGGTATGATACACAGCGGTATGGACGCTATACACAGTGGTACGGATGCTATATACACAGTGGTATGGATGCTATATACACAGTGGTATGGATGCTATACACAGT
This sequence comes from Pseudophryne corroboree, assembly GCF_028390025.1. NCBI lineage: Eukaryota > Metazoa > Chordata > Amphibia > Anura > Myobatrachidae > Pseudophryne > Pseudophryne corroboree. Next base: position 794,360,060 of record NC_086449.1, on the reverse strand, counting down.
GGTACGAATGCTATACACAGTGGTATGGAGGCTATATACACAGTGGTACGGATGCTATATACACAGTGGTATGGATGCTATACACAGTGGTACGAATGCTATACACAGTGGTATGGAGGCTATATACACAGTGGTACGGATGCTATATACACAGTGGTACGGATGCTATATACACAGTGGTACGGATGCTATACACAGTGGTACGGATGCTATATACACAGTGGTATGGATGCTATATACACAGTGGTATGGACGTGATAATGTCAATTATTACCATTAAACATAAAGCTATACACTATTACAGACTGAGTACGCTATTTGCGTACTGAGTACCGTAGGGGTACGTACTTAGCGTAACAGACGCTAGGCCGTGGGCGCGACGCACGAGCGACACGTACGCTCACGGATTCACGCTCCGTATCAAGCACGCTATAGGCGTACCGAGTACCGTACTGCTACGCTATTGGCGTAGCGGACGCTGCGCCGTGAGAGTGAGACACGAGCGGCGCAGACGCTCACAGAATGATACGCAGTAAACCTTATTAATAAAACACAGTAAGAATATGCTTATTCTCTAAACCTTTGTAGTCAGATACTACAATGATGTAACGCTTAAAAACCTTAACAATGTGTATGCTGTTTGAGCGATTGAGACGCTAAGAAAAGCCCTTTGCAGTAAACAGTGAAAACACAAGACCTGGTTTGGATTTAAAAACCACAGCAGCTCTAACACCGCCGTGGATGGTTTAGAGAAAAAGGGAAACACAATACAAGTTATACACTACAAACTAACATAGAAATCTAAACAGAATAACAGAAAATAATGTGAACAATGGCGAACAATTGCAAACAAGAGTGAACAAATGAGAACATAAATGGCGAACAAAATGGCTACAGAGAATAATACATACGTGGGGATGATTCGCATGCGCGACCTGGATCCAGTCCTCAGCATTCAGGGAGAAAGCCTTCAGAGACAGAGAGGCTGGCCAGGCAATGGTGGTCTTTATATAGCACAACATACATTCACAATACAATGGTACCTTGTATCTCATTGTTCATTGGACACAGGGATGTGTCTCTACATTATAGCAAAGGTCATAGGTGGATTTGAACAGGTGGGCTGTGTCTTTCCCCAACTGCTCTGGTGGGAGGTATCCTCAGGATTCCCGCCGCATGTGTAATTTACAGCAAATACAGTTAATGTTCATAAACTACATTTGTACATAACTATACGCAGGAGCGAGCGATCCTTTCCTAACTCTCTGTCCAGGAACAGTTTAAACTAAACATACTCGCTGACATGGTCTAGGGGAATATTAACTACAAAACACACTATATGGGTTAAATATGCTACGATCGAGTCGCACGCTACACGCTCACAAACTCCGCCGTAAATACACATCTCATGCGCACGAGACGCTGGAGCGTCTCTTACGCAACTTGCGGGTATGTGTACGCACGGGGGAGCAGGTGCACGAGCAGCGTGCATGTGCATGAGGGGTTAGTACAAGGCATATGCATCATGATATTTTTCGACTTTGACAGACGCTATACACAGTGGTATGGATGCTATATACACAGTGGTATGGATGGTATATACACAGTGGTATGGACGCTATACACAGTGGTATGATACACAGTGGTACTGATGCTATACACAGTTGTATGGACGCTATACACAGTGGTATGATACACAGTGGTACTGATGCTATACACAGTGGTACGGATGCTATACACAGTGGTACGGATGCTATACACAGTGGTACGGATGCAATATAAACAGTGGTACGGATGCTATACACAGTGGTATGGATGCTATATACACAGTGGTATGGATGCTATATACACAGTGGTATGGATGCTATATACACAGTGGTATGGATGCTATACACACAGTGGTATGGATGCTATACACACAGTGGTATGGATGCTATATACACAGTGGTATGGATGCTATATACACAGTGGTACGGATGCTATACACAGCGGTACGGATGCTATACACAGTGGTATGGATGCTATATACACAGTGGTACGGATGCTATATACACAGTAATACGATGCTATATACACAGTGGTATGGATGCTATACACAGTGGTACAGATGCTATATACACAGTGGTATGGATGTTATACACAGTCGTATGGACGCTATACACAGTGGTATGGATGCTATATACACAGTGGTACGGACGCTATACACAGTGGTATGGATGCTATATACACAGTGGTACGGATGCTATACACAGTGGTACGGATGCTATATACACAGTGGTACGGATGCTATATACACAGTGGTATGGATGCTATACACAGTGGTATGGATGCTATATACACAGTGGTATGGATGCTATATACACAGTGGTACGGACGCTATATACACAGTGGTATGGATGCTATATACACAGTGGTACGGATGCTATATACACAGTGGTATGGATGCTATATACACAGTGGTACGGACGCTATATACACAGTGGTATGGATGCTATATACACAGTGGTACGGACGCTATACACAGTGGTACGGATGCTATATACACAGTGGTACGGACGCTATACACAGTGGTATGGATGCTATACACAGTGGTACGGATGCTATATACACAGTGGTATGGATGCTATATACACAGTGGTATGGACGCTATACACAGTGGTATGGACGCTATACACAGTGGTATGGACGCTATACACAGTGGTATGGACGCTATACACAGTGGTACGGATGCTATATACACAGTGGTACGGATGCTATATACACAGTGGTATGGACGCTATACACAGCGGTACGGATGCTATATACACAGTGGTATGATACACAGCGGTATGGATGCTATATACACAGTGGTACGGATGCTATATACACAGTGGTATGGATGCTATATACACAGTGGTATGGACGCTATACACAGTGGTACGGACGCTATATACACAGTGGTACGGACGCTATACACAGTGGTATGGATGCTATACACAGTGGTACGGATGCTATATACACAGTGGTATGGATGCTATATACACAGTGGTACGGACGCTATATACACAGTGGTATGGATGCTATATACACAGTGGTACGGACGCTATACACAGTGGTACGGATGCTATATACACAGTGGTACGGACGCTATACACAGTGGTATGGATGCTATACACAGTGGTACGGATGCTATATACACAGTGGTATGGATGCTATATACACAGTGGTATGGACGCTATACACAGTGGTATGGACGCTATACACAGTGGTATGGACGCTATACACAGTGGTACGGATGCTATATACACAGTGGTACGGATGCTATATACACAGTGGTATGGACGCTATACACAGCGGTACGGATGCTATATACACAGTGGTATGATACACAGCGGTATGGATGCTATATACACAGTGGTACGGATGCTATATACACAGTGGTATGGATGCTATATACACAGTGGTATGGACGCTATACACAGTGGTACGGATGCTATATACACAGTGGTACGGACGCTATACACAGTGGTATGGATGCTATACACAGTGGTACGGATGCTATATACACAGTGGTATGGATGCTATATACACAGTGGTACGGACGCTATACACAGTGGTATGGATGCTATACACAGTGGTACGGATGCTATATACACAGTGGTACGGATGCTATATACACAGTGGTATGGACGCTATACACAGTGGTACGGATGTTATATACACAGTGGTATGGACGCTATACACAGTGGTACGGATGCTATATACACAGTGGTATGATACACAGCGGTATGGATGCTATATACACAGTGGTATGGACGCTATACACAGTGGTACGGATGCTATATACACAGTGGTATGATACACAGCGGTATGGATGCTATATACACAGTGGTACGGATGCTATATACACAGTGGTACGGATGCTATATACACAGTGGTATGGATGCTATATACAGTGGTACGGATGCTATATACACAGTGGTATGGATGCTATATACACAGTGGTATGGACGCTATACACAGTGGTATGGACGCTATACACAGTGGTACGGATGCTATATACACAGTGGTACGGATGCTATATACACAGTGGTATGGACGCTATACACAGCGGTACGGATGCTATATACACAGTGGTATGATACACAGCGGTATGGATGCTATATACACAGTGGTACGGATGCTATATACACAGTGGTACGGATGCTATATACACAGTGGTATGGACGCTATACACAGTGGTATGGATGCTATACACAGTGGTATGGACGCTATACACAGCGGTACGGATGCTATATACACAGTGGTACGGATGCTATATACACAGTGGTATGGATGCTATATACACAGTGGTATGGATGCTATATACACAGTGGTATGGATGCTATATACACAGTGGTACGGACGCTATACACAGTGGTACGGACGCTATACACAGTGGTACGGATGCTATATACACAGTGGTACGGATGCTATATACACAGTGGTACGGATGCTATATACACAGTGGTATGGATGCTATACACAGTGGTATGGATGGTATATACACAGTGGTACGGATGCTATATACACAGTGGTACGGATGCTATATACACAGTGGTATGGACGCTATACACAGTGGTATGGATGCTATATACACAGTGGTACGGATGCTATATACACAGTGGTATGGATGCTATACACAGTGGTATGGATGCTATATACACAGCGGTACGGATGCTATATACACAGTGGTATGATACACAGCGGTATGGATGCTATATACACAGTGGTACGGATGCTATATACACAGTGGTACGGATGCTATATACACAGTGGTATGGATGCTATATACACAGTGGTATGATACACAGCGGTATGGATGCTATACACAGTGGTATGGATGCTATATACACAGTGGTATGGACGCTATACACAGTGGTACGGATGCTATATACACAGTGGTACGGATGCTATACACACAGTGGCATGGATGCTATATACACAGTGGTATGGACGCTATACACAGTGGTACGGATGCTATATACACAGTGGTATGGACGCTATACACAGTGGTATGAATGCTATATACACAGTGGTATGGACGCTATACACAGTGGTACGGATGCTATATACACAGTGGTATGGACGCTATACACAGTGGTATGGATGCTATATACACAGTGGTACGGATGCTATATACACAGTGGTATGGACGCTATACACAGTGGTATGGATGCTATATACACAGTGGTATGGATGCTATATACACAGTGGTACGGATGCTATATACACAGTGGTATGGATGCTATATACACAGTGGTATGGACGCTATACACAGTGGTATGGATGCTATATATACAGTGGTACGGATGCTATATACACAGTGGTATGGACGCTATACACAGTGGTATAGATGCTATATACACAGTGGTATGGATGCTATATACACAGTGGTACGGATGATATATACACAGTGGTATGGACGCTATACACAGTGGTATGGATGCTATATATACAGTGGTACGGATGCTATATACACAGTGGTACGGATGCTATACACCAGAACTGGGTCTTGAAAACAAAGCATCTTATTCTTATCCTGCCAGTGTACAGAAGAATGCCAGGCATGCATTCATTATCCAAATCTTTACCAGCCTCCTACGTTGGGATCACGGACAAACGAGAGCAGGGCCTGTGGGTGGAAAGGGGACGGGGACACCAGTTCTAATGTTCTACATAGGGAGTAGATACAGGCATAAGGCGGACACTGGATGTATGGCTACGCTGGCTGAAAGTTTAGGACAAGGGGGCTGCAAAATGCAACCAAAGGCAGGAGTCGGGACCAGGATGCAGCAGCACTCTAATAAAGCATGGCAAGGTAACCGTATGATCCCTGCTCACTCAGCCTCCATCCTAGGAGGACCAACCAGGTACAGCCGCACATATATTACACCCAGAGTACCACAAAGCCACTGGATGACATAGCATGCAATTGGGCTTATTAGACAGATTCAGCATGATATCATTGCACTGCTGGCTTTCTTGTGTCATGTCCATTATAACAATTGGGGTCTTTGCAGAATAATAGACACATCAGGTGTGCATGTGTATATATATTTTTCCTTTACTCTATATGTATGGCATTAGCAATGCATTACTCACCTTAGCCTGCGGAGTCCCTGGGAGCAGCCACCTGCACAGAACCCTGTCTTTAAATCCCAGCTGGTCCAAGGTTCGCCTGTGCACACTTCATTGCAGTTCCCAGTATCCCACACTCTGCACAGCTTTTCCCCGACTCTCTGCACATTCCAGTGGGGAGGGAACAGATGGCAATCTCCTTGGTAACTGGCCTGAGCAACACTATTGGATGAATGCGTCTGTCGCCTATTGGGCAACCATTCTTTTTTCCTCTCATTGTCCCTGTGCTTTGCAAATTTCTTAATGAAGGGACAAGCTGCTCCCAGCAATCCCAAGCCATGGCTGACAGGTGCTGAGGCCCCCCCACCCCCCCCCCCACCCACCCTTCTTCAGTTACTTAAGCAGTGCAGCAGTTTGCAGCATAATAGACTTAAAGGAGACCAGAAGATGTACTGTAAGCAATGCAGACGGGCAGGCAGGCAGTAGAGATAGGACTTTGTAAGTCAGCGAAAACATGTTATCTCCTGTAATCCCCCTGCAGAGGGAGGAACACAATGTGCAAGAACAAATAACAATACACTGTGCATCTGGGAGTATTTACAGGCAACTGAGAAGTTGTACTGTGCAGCTGGCCAGGAACGTAAACCAGAGACAGTCTGTAAAACCAGTGACCATCCCTGTAAATTGGGGACAGTAAAACCATGAAAATCCTCACCATGGACTGAAGAAAAGTTGCTATTATTGTTATTATCAGTTTCTTATATAGCGCAGCAAATTCAGTTGTACTTAAAGAGTTAAACGCAAGTTCCATATTGCGTCCACAGAACTAAGGGGGTCATTCCGAGTTGTTCGCTCTGTATGTTTTTCTCGCAACGGAGCGATTAGTCGCTAATGCGCATGCGCAATGTCCGCAGTGCGACTGCGCCAAGTAAATTTGCTATGCAGTTAGGTATTTTACTCACGGCATTACGAGGTTTTTTCTTCGTTCTGGTGATCGTAATGTGATTGACAGGAAGTGGGTGTTTCTGGGCGGAAACTGGCCGTTTTATGGGAGTGTGTGAAAATACGCTACCATTTCTGGGAAAAACGCGGGAGTGGCTGGAGAAACGGGGGAGTGTCTGGGCGAACGCTGGGTGTGTTTGTGACGTCAAACCAGGAACGACAAGCACTGAACTGATCGCACTGGAAGAGTAAGTCTCGAGCTACTCAGAAACTGCACAGAGAAGTCTTTTCGCAATATTGCGAATCTTTCGTTCGCAATTTTGATAAGCTAAGATTCACTCCCAGTAGGCGGCGGCTTAGCGTGTGCAAAGCTGCTAAAAGCAGCTTGCGAGCGAACAACTCGGAATGAGGGCCTAAGCTCGTATCTTTGCACCTATGTGGATACTTACACCTCAGTGGCCACCATACCCCTATGCATACGTGTGGTTTCATAGCGATCATCATTATTACTGCAGACAAATTAATTGAATTAATTGAACTGAAATAATTGGTTAATTTAATTAACTGATAAGGCTCCACAAATTTCCGCAGCGCGACACTTTCCCTATTCTTTGGCGCAAAAGATCCATCTGAAGCAATCTGAGAAAAGGCTGACTTATGTGTACACACAACTCCGCATAGCCCGTAGATTGAATGAAAGGGAATAATCCAAATAAAATAAAATATATCATATTTCTTATGATGGTTTGTGGGTTCTGCTGCCTGCACGGTGTACGACAGGCAGCGGATACAATTTCTAGTAAGCACTGTATAGGCCCAAGTCAAAATTGTCTACTTTATCTTTCTCCTCTTTAGTAGAAGCCCAGAGACAAAGTGCAGATGACCACTCTAGGGGCGGGGCCTAATTAATTAAAGAGCCCAGCCCCCGCCCGTAGAGTGTTCCATCTGCATTTTGTCTGTTGCAACAAAACGCAGTGAATCGTTGGTCTGTGGGCAAGGGGATTGGCTAAAACGGCGTGAATCGAGTCATATTAAGCTATGACATCCTCCCTTCGGACCCACGGTTCACTGTACTATTCTAGGAAGTGGGCGGGATGTGGCAGATGCACCGGGAGACTACCTGAAAAACTGACTTAACGACAATGCGCTAAACCTCTCGCAGCAGCTCAGTCGCGCTGGACATCTCGCAGCGCATGGCGTACTAAGGGGTCTATTCATGCAGCAGTGAAGAGCCCTGTTTTGCGTTAAACAGGGCTTTTCTCTGCCTACTGCGATTCACAGAGCGGGTTACCGTGGAGAAGTCCCTGACTTCTCCAGCGGTACCCCCGCTCTGTGCCTGAATCGCATCACCATACCTTTGTACGGTGAGTGCGATTCATGAAGGTGCGGAAAGCTCTGCTTTTCGCTTCTCTATGGAGTTCAGGTTCGCCATCTCAGAACGGCGTAACCTGAACTGTGGTGCGGAGACGGCAAGGAAGCTCAATGCTTCCCTGATCGCTGCTCGGCACCTTGCGCTGGCTCCGCCCCCGACCTCCCAGCAACCACTGCGGTCTGCCGGGAGGTCAACAAGTGCGCATGCTCGATTAACATTCTTGCCGCGGAAACATACATAGACGGTGAGAAGGCGGGATCGTGGGGGGAGGAGTTACCGCTTCACAACTCAAGCACAGCAGACATTAATGAATTGCGGAGCAGAAACTAAAAATGAGCTGAGATAAGACTGCGATGGGTGGTGATACGTAAAGCGAGTTTTAAGCAATCCTACATGAATAGACCCCTAAGGCTCGGTGCCTGAGAGGACACATCTGTGAGTATGTAATGAATAGCACAGAATATGGCATGAACTTGCGATCAATTCAGAATCAGACGTAATGTCCACAACACACGGGATGTCGTTCCTATGAGCTAACGCACCATTGCCGACAATTACCATCAGCTGGGTCTGGGAATCGGGAATATGAATCATGTTTAAAAATCCTGATTCCCTGAACTCGACCGAAAATGGCCGGGATCGGCAAATGTGACATTTTTAACATGTTTCAATTCCCTGATTCTCCAACAGATCGCCGATCATCGCCGGGGACATAGAAAGCGTAGAGGCACTGGCCCAGGTACTGATGGGGGCGTGGTCCATGGGGGCATGGCCATGACCCCTAAAAAAAAATACTAATTGCGGGGTCACACACTACACAGAGGGGTGCAGTTTGCAAGGGGGAGGGGGCGATCAGTGCATTATTCTTACCTTGTAAAGGCAAGCGGGTTCCTTCCACTCGGCGGAGACATTGTACCAGTGACATTCAGGAAGATGGCCATGTGCACTAGAGAGCAAAGTCTCTGGCACAGGGCCAGAGTCTCTGCTTTCAATGTGTGGTGCCATCTTCCCAAAAATTTACAAAAAGTGGAACCAGGTGCTATTAATCACGGATCTAATAACCATATGCTGTTGCCCAAAAAAAAGACTGGTTCGGCTCCCCTTAGGAATATAGTGACAAAGAAACAGAACAAGATGGCACCACAGATGGTCATGGGTTCGATTCTCACCATGGCCTTAACTGTGTGGAGTTTGTATATTCTCCCTGTGCTTGTATGGGTTTCCTCAGCTTTCCTCCCAAAATATACTGGAAGGTTAATTGGCTCCCAACAAAGTGTGTGTGTAGAGAATGTAGATTGTAAACTCCACTGCGGCAAGGACGAATGTGAGTGGCCAAATATTCTCTGTAAAACGCTGCGGAATATGTGTGCGCTATATAAATAACTGGTAACAAATAATAAAGAAGCGCAAATGGTAGTTTATAAACAGAGGTTTTAATCAAGCAAAAAATATGAATAAAAGTCCTACAGCACTTACCCACGGGTGCCAATGCATCATTATGTCAACCCCATCTGGTCATCAAGCAATAGGTCAGCACGGTCAAAGGTCAATGGTGCTTATGGATGACAGGTTCAAAAGATTGCCATGACAATGGTCGACACACAAATGGCTGACAAGGTTTTTTTTTGCTTTTTTTTTTAAAACTTTTGCTTTATTTACCATCAACGTGGACTACGATTGGGAATAGCAACCTTTCCCGAAGCGTAGTGATTGAGCCTGCGAGGGACACATTGGCACTAATTGTGGTCAGACTGTGAAGTGGACAAATATTGCCCCATCCCACAAAAAAAAAAAAAAGTAAAAAAATAAATAAATTGCGTCAAGCTTTTAACCCTGTCGATCTTAGTCACAGTCGACCTTTTGACCCTATAGACCATATAGGGTCAATCTATCGACTGCCTATCTAAAATGTGTAGATCTATTATCCCACACCCCTTACCAACAATACATATACTCCACCAACAGTTCAGAGCGCTAATGGTCAGATGATGTGAGCTGCCGCTTGCGGATGACCGGCACTTGTAAAAGCTGCACTTTGTGCATCAGCGCAGCTGTGAGCAGAGCTTATAAAGGGCAGATAATGAGACACTGCAAGTGGCTGAATGGTACCTCAGGAGGCACCTGGGCGGCTCTAAGCATTTCTTAAGCGGCATACAGTCAATAAAACACAGTGGCCAACGGTTTATTCAAATCCAAATTGACGTTATAGCAGAGTAGTAGGCTAACGCGTTTCTTGGTCACTAGGGGAGAACAGTTTCATCAGAGGTAGAGGCCATTGGGAAGATGGCGCCAGAGAGAGAGAGGAGGGACCCGCTTGCCTACACAAGGTAAGTATATACCTTGGGAGAATGGGGGAAGAAGGGGTGTCTGCAGCAGACACACGCCCCTTCAACAAGCCCAGGCCATCAGTACACACTCCCCCCCAATTAGTGCCAATGATCATCGCTGGCTGCCGATCAACGGAGCCAGTCGGTGGGTCAGGGAATCGGGCCGCCTCATGTAACCCCCTTACATCAGGCGGCCTTTAGATGTGTACAACTCAGAATCACTCGTAGATGCTTGAGGTTGCGTGTACAGGCTGCAACACAAATTTGCTAAAAATCCTGGGCTATAGCCGCATTTGGAATCAATTGACCTGGAATCAGACACTATGGGGGAAATGTATCAAGAAGTGAAAAGAGGGGAGAAGTAGACCACTGGAGACGTTGGCCATAGCAACCAGTTTTGAGGCAGCTTTTATGAAGTACATATCGATTTACAGAATAGAAAGCAGAAGCTGGTTGCTATGGCAACTTCTCCGATGGCCACTGCTCCTCTCTATTTACTGCTGTATCTTGAAACTGGTTTTGTTGTACTCAAATTATGAATTATTCACTTGCTTCAAATAAACAAGCAAAGCATCGTATTCACTTTTTAAATATTAATAATGACATCATAAAAATATATTTTCATAATAATCTAATATTATTACTACAGATGCGCTTGCACAGCAATAATGTGACTCTGGAAACTGCTTATATACATTGGCAAATACTGAGCTTTACAGATAATTACATTTCTACCCAATAGTCATGGATGCCCATAAATCACAGTGATAATCTGGTACCTAGAACCCGATCCGACCCTATACTTCCCTTTTATAGTGTGTGTGTGTGTGTGTGTGTGTGTGTGTGTGTGTGTGTGTGTGTGTGTGTGTGTGTGTATGAATTTGTTAGTCGAGATTAACCAGTATATATATATATATATATATATATATATATGTATATATATATATATATATATGTATATATGTGTGTGTGATCTTCACACTTATCTTATAGAGGAAGCACACGCACGATACCCCTAAATAAAAATGAGGTTGTTTAATATAGAGGAAAACAATATAGAATACAAATTATACAAGGGCAGCGCTGAATATAAAAATAATCTATTCCCGGTGCAGCAGGCTTTAGAGAATATGTTATATTAAAGAAACAACATAAATAAACAATTATACTCGGATATCTTTAAAGTGCATGTCACCTACGTATTGGGTTAAATTTACTAAGAGGTGGTTTTCAAAGCCACCGGATTTAAAGGAGCAATAATTCTAAATACAAAGCACGTCTGTTTTTTTAATACTAAATTATTTATTCACTAATGGAGCTTCTCACATTCATTTTAGCAGCCATTTCATTGCACTGGCCTTTCTACACTCTGGAAACACCACTGAAATTAATGGGCCAATGAAATGAACGGGAAAACCTCTGTGCTGTATTTTTCCAGATACACTTGCTTGTGAGCTTGACTAGTGCACATCAATTGCTAATATACTGCATGTGAGCCACGTAGTAAACGCATTTCGCTTTCTCTGGGCCCCTGATAAGATTGTAGTTTTTCAATGACAGCCAATCGTAGAGGAGAGCATTCTGAGACACCTGAATTACTCTGTGCTGCTGTGAGTGTTGAAAGGATCTTATTAGCTACAGGTTGTCTATCCCCACCCTCTGAAAAACTGGGGGGAAAAGAGATATATAGTAGATGCTGTAATTAATAGAATAACCTATTTCAGTATATGACAGCATCTTAAGTAGCAAAGTAAACATGTCAGAGATAGAGAACGGAAGGATACTCAGGTTCTGAGACAGTCTAGGGCCACGTATGGCTCGATTATTTTTGTCAAGTAACAAGTGATCCTAATCTCTCTCTCTCTCTGCATGCCTACATTTACTATTGCTATAAATCTGAGGCTTCGATGGTTTATACAAGTCACAGAACTCTCAGAGTAAAGATGTGAAGCAGATCTCAGGATAAAGCATTGCAGATTCATCCTCACAGTACACGCACTACGGAAAGTTTCCATCACGTAACACAAGCATTGTCCCCTATACGGGAAAATAAGATTTTACTTACCGGTAAATCTATTTCTCGTAGTCCGTAGAGGATGCTGGGACTCCGTAAAGACCATGGGGAATAGACGGGCTCCGCAGGAGATAGGGCACTTTAAGAAAGCTTTGGACTCTGGGTGTGCACTGGCTCCTCCCTTTATGCCCCTCCTCCAGACCTCAGTTAGGGAAACTGTGCCCAGAGGAGATGGACAGTACGAGGAAGGATTTTTGTAAATCTAAGGGCAAGATCCATACCAGCCACACCAATCACACCGTATAACTTGTGATAAACTTGCCCAGTTAACAGTATGAACAACAACATAGCCACGGTTCCACCGAAAAACTATAACATAACCCTTATGTAAGCAATAACTATATACAAGTCTTGCAGAAGAAGTCCGCACATGGGACGGGCGCCCAGCATCCTCTACGGACTACGAGAAATAGATTTACCAGTAAGTAAAATCTTATTTTCTCTAACGTCCTTGAGGATGCTGGGACTCCGTAAGGACCATGGGGATTATACCATAGCTCCCAAACGGGCGGGAGAGTGCGGATGACTCTGCAGCACCGATTGAGCAATCAGGAGGTCCTCCTCAGCCAGGGTATCAAACTTATAGAACTTTGCATAGGTGTTTGTCCCCGACCAAGTAGCTGCTCGGCACAACTGTAATGCCGAGACCCCTCGGGCAGCCGCCCAAGAAGAGCCCACTTTCCTAGTGGAGTGGGCCTTAACCGATTTCGGTAACGGCAATCCTGCCGTAGAATGCGCCTGCTGAATCGTGTTACAGATCTAGCGAGCAATAGTCTGCTTTGAAGCAGGAGCGCCAACCTTGTTGGCCGCATAAAGAACGAACAAAGCTTCAGTCTTCCTGATTCTAGCCGTTCTGGTCACATAAATCTTCAAAGCCCTGACTACATCCAGGGACTCGGAATCCTCCAAGTCCCGTGTAGCCACAGGCACGATAATAGGTTGGTTCACATGAAAAGATGAGACCACTTTTGGCAGAAAGTGAGGGCGAGTCCTCAACTCTGCCCTATCCACGTGAAAAACCAAGTATGGGCTTTTATGTGATAAAGCCGCCAATTCGGAAACACGTCTTGCCGAAGCTAACGCCAACAACATGACCACTTTCCACGTGAGGTATTTCAACTCCACAGTTTTGAGTGGTTCAAACCAAGGTGACTTGAGGAAAAGTAACACCACGTTAAGATCCCAAGGCGCCACTGGAGGTACAAAGGGAGGCTGAATATGCAGCACTCCCTTCACAAAGGTCTGTACTTCAGGAATAGAGGCCAATTCTCTTTGAAAGAAAATGGATAAGGCCGAAATCTGGACCTTTATGGACCCTAATTTTAGGCCCAAAGTCACTCCTGTTTGAAGGAAGTGAAGTAGACGGCCCAAATGGAACTCCTCCGTAGGAGCAGCTCTGGCCTCACACCAAGAAACATATTTCCGCCATATACAGTGATAATGTTTTAACGTCACATCTTTCCTAGCCTTGATCAGGGTAGGAATGACTTCCTCGGGAATCCCTTTTTTAGCTAGGATCCAGCGTTCAACCGCCATGCCGTCAAACGCAGCCGCGGTAAGTCTTTGAACAGACAGGGCCCCGGCCGCAGCAGGTCCTGCCTTAGAGGAAGAGGCCACGGATCCCCTGCCAGCAACTCTTGCAGCTCCGGATACCAAGTCCTCCGTGGCCAATCCGGAACAATGAGTATTGTTCTGACCCTGCTTCTTCGTATTATTCTCAACACCTTGGGTATGAGAGGAAGAAACACATAGACCGATCTGAACACCCAAGGTGTCACCAGAGCGTCTACCGCTACCGCCTGAGGGTTCCTTGACCTGGCGCAATACCGCTATGGCAACTTCTCCGATGGCCACTGCTCCTCTCTTTTTACTGCTGTATCTTGAAATTGGTTTTGTTGTACTCAAATTATGAATTATTCACTTGCTTCAAATAAACAAGCAAAGCATCGTATTCACTTTTTTAAATATTAATAATGACATCATAAAAATATATTTTTATAATAATCTAATATTATTACTACAGATGCGCTTGCACAGCAATAATGTGACTCTGGAAACTGCTTATATACATTGGCAAACACTGCTATTCCGTCAGCGGAATAGCAGTGTGGCAGCTGGGAACGGAGGGAGTGTTTGGTTGCCGCTGGTCGGAGCGGCCGCAGGCGGACGGGACCCCGCGCGGCTGATGGGCGGCGGGGATCGTCTCTGATTGCAGACGCCTACATGTGGGACTCTGGGGCGGCATTCCCCTTTCTCTTTGCGGCCTGTCTCGGGAGTGGTAACTATACAGACATAGTGGTGTCCGGTGAATTTATTTATGGCTTTATAGATTTTTTCCATGACGCTTCAAACACCCTGTTTTCATCTTAAAGGATCAGGATAATAGCTATGAGGATACAAATTGTTTAAAATTGACTCAGTGCTACTCTCAAAGTGTCACTTCAAGAACAGCAACATGTCCTGTGACAATGTATCATCTCTTTTGACATAGGATTTATATTTAAAACACAATTGGTATTAGTATGCTGGCAACAGCTAGAAATTACCAATAGGGAATAACCCATTGCCACATTTAGTGAGCTTTAATAGTGGCTGCAATTACTGGCAGTGCAGCAAAACTGCATAAGAGGGAACAGCTGATTATGATATGTTAATGAGCTTTGATAGTGATTGTGATTTTTTTTCCACCATCTCTTTTGTTGGGGTGTATATAGGAAGATAATAGTGGTAAAGAGAGATGAAGTAGTAACATTATTATATACAATTTGGTTCATACTGGCAATAGTCAATAGTGGTCAATTTATGTCTCTCATTAATTACAATATAACCATTCGGGAGTGTATCGCATTAGAGGCAAATGTGCAGGTTCAAATCTCTGCACTACCTGTTATAAGGCACCAGAGAGTACCCGCCTGAGTCTCCCTGCTTGATACCTCCTCTTTCTTCCTTCTGGCCAAGTTGGGTGCACCTACCCTCTCTCATTCCTCGTCCTATACCTGCTGGCAAGACGGGAGAACAGCAGAAGGGAGGTCTATCTGTATCTTGGCCACTTTACACACCTCTATGTGTTCTAAGAATACTATGTCATAAATTTAGCACATTAAATTAGCTGACAGCTGTTGAGAAATTGAGAGATATATATGCCTCACACCTCTGTTATAGTATGATGGTCATTATTATAGGAATTTAACACTCGAAACTGGTTGGTAGCCGCTGAAAAGAACTGAAGCTTCTGTGCCTCATACCTCTGTCTAGCATTTGAAATCATTTGATAGCTATTGATAAAAACTGAGGTATTGGTGCCTCACACCTCTGTCAGTACATGATTGTAAATAATATCAACATATGAAATTGCTTGGTAGCTGTTAAAAAGAACCTAAGTTTTCTGTGCCTCATACCTCTGTCAAGCATTTGAAATCACCTGATAGCCATTGAGAGAAACCGAGGTACTGGTGCCTCATACCTCTGTCAGGATATGATTGTAATTAATATCTGGTTTTGACTTCAGCATTTTGAAATTGTCAGGTTGTTGCTGAATCAATTGCTTGATAGCTATTGATAAAAACTGAGATATTGGTGCCTCATACCTCTGTCTGGACATGATTGTAACGAATATCAATATTTGAAATTGCTTGGTAGCCGCTGGAAAGAACTGAAGCTATTGTGCCTCATACCTTTGTCAAGCATCTGTAATTGCGTGATAGCCATTGATAAAAACAGAGGTATTGGTGCCTCATACCTCTATCAGGACATGAGTGTAATATCAGGTTTTGGATTTAGTATTCTGAAATTGTTAGGCTATTGCTAAACAAATTGAGGTTCACATGTCTCACATCTCTGGTCAAGCAAGAGTGTACTTAACAACAAAATTTCATCAGATAGCTGTCATCAAGCACTGACCAAGTCATTACAGTTCTCTTGCTCAAACTGCTGGGATATATGTGGAGGAATTGATGGTAAAGAGATTTGGAGTGATACGGCGTGGGTTTTTTACAGAAAAGATTTGTCTCTCAAGACATGGGTGTATTCAGTTGCGGATAATCAAGGCACACTTCTTTTGGAGTAATTACTATATGACTGTTGATACGAAGCAATTTACTAATCAGATAACCGCCTTTGAGCACTTCTACCTCATATCCCTCCCTTAACCCAGCAAATGGAATGTTTGACAACTGCTGAAAATGGAGGCACATGCACCTCATACGTCTACATAGCAGCGATTGTGATCCATATCTAAGGTAAATTTATTTCCCTTTGGGTGATTAACCTAGGATTAATTGAGATAGAACACACGGGGGTTTTTTACAATACGGGTGCCTCGTACTCTTTCATCTTGTGTATGTGTGCGAACTGACACAAACTGAATATCATTATCTCTTCACACAGGTGGCACCATTTCATGTCCAATTGATGGCATGCCCTTGTCTGTTATATCTCTAAGAAACGGCTTCACAGACACTTCTCCTTGTTAACTGGGCCACACACTGGTGTATAAGTGACCCAACCGAAAATAATCCATTAAGTGACCTATGATTCAAAACTATTGCCCTGAGAATTTATATATGGGCTATATAAATGATAAAGATAATGGTCACACTATCAAATTTTTGTACATTTTGATTTAGTTATACACCAATGGTAAGGGAATTATCACGCAGACGGACTCGAACATATTTATTGTTCTGACTGAGGTCATTTAGAGAAGACCATATCTTTCAACATATTTTCGCAAAAGATCACATACTTATCAGTGAATTCACATGGACATTGAAAAATAATTTTTTAAGGCATATCTAATAAAATTTGTAATTTTAAGATTATTATTTTTTCATTTGTACACATTAATTTATCTTGTTACCTCAGGTAAGAGTGCTTCCTACCAGGGTTATCTTGTCTTCTTTGTAGTCTTTTTCATGATTTGTGTCTCTATACCCTTGGAAGCACCACTGACCGTCAAAATTTATTGTTACCAATCATACCATTGGGTTATAGGTATACAATTGACTAATAAAAGGGAAAAATATCCCAAGAGTGTCAGTTTTTCTGAGGTAGTCATAATTTGTCCAATTATCAATCCTGTGCGGCCTTCCCTACACCCTTTCCCATCCCCTTTCTTTTTTTGCAAATACTGAGCTTTACAGATAATTACATTTCTACCCAATAGTCATGGATGCCCATAAATCAGAGTGATAATCTGGTACCTAGAACCCGATCCAACCCTATACTTCCCTTTTATATTGTTGAGACGGGATGCCATCATGTCGATTTGAGGCAGTCCCCAACGATCCGTGATCTGTGCGAAGACTTCTTGATGAAGTCCCCACTCTCCCGGATGCAGGTCGTGCCTGCTGAGGAAGTCCGCCTCCCAGTTGTCCACCCCCGGGTGAACACCGCTGACAGCGCGCTTACATGGCCTTCCGCCCAGCGTAGAATCCTGGTCGCTTCTGCCATGGCGGTTTATATGAGCCACTGCCGTGACATTGTCTGACTGAATCAGAACCGGTTTTCTCCGAAGCAATTCCTCCACTTGACGCAGGGCATTGTATATGGCCCTTAACTCCAGGACGTTGATGTGGAGACAAGACTCTAGGCTTGACCAGAGACCTTGGAAATTTCTTCCCAGTGTCACTGCTCCCCAGCCTCGGAGGCTTGCATCCGTGGTCACCAGGACCCAGTCCTGAATGCCGAACCTGCAACCTTCTAGTAGGTGAGCACTGTTCAGCCACCACAGGAGAGATACCCTGGTCCTGGGAGACAGGGTGATCCTTTGATGCATTTGTAAATGGGACCCGGACCACTTGTCCAAGAGGTCCCATTGAAAAGTCCTCGCATGGAACCTGCCGAAAAGGATGGCCTCGTAGGAAGCCACCATCTTCCCCAGGACCCGCGTGCAATGATGCACTGAAACCTTTTTTGGTTTTAATAGGTTCCTGACCATGGCTATGAGTTCCTGAACCTTTTCGATCGGAAGAAAAACCTTTTTCTGGTCTGTGTCTAGAATCAGCCCCAAAAAGGTCAGACGCATTGTAGAGACTAGCTGGGACTTCGGTATATTGAGAATCCAGCCGTGTATCTGCAACGTCTTCATGGACAGAGACACGCTGTCCAGCAACCTCTCCCGAGATCTCGCCTTTATGAGGAGATCGTCCAAGTATGGGATAATTGTGACCCCCTGCCTGCGCAGGAGCACCATCATTTCCGCCATTACCTTGGTGAAAATTCTCGGGGCCGTGGAAAGCCCAAACGGCAACGTCTGAAATTGGTAGCGACAGTCCTGCACTGCAAATCTCAGGAACGCCTGATGCGGGGGGAATATCGGAATATGAAGGTAAGCATCCTTTATGTCCAGGGACACCATCCAATCCCCCCCCTCCAGGCTGGCGATGACCGCCCTGAGTGATTCCATTTTGAACTTGAACCTCTTCAAGTACAGGTTCAGAGATTTCAAGTTTAAAATGGGTCTGACCGAACCGTCCGGTTTCGGGACCACAAACAGGGTTGAGTAATATCCCTCTTCTTGCTGGAGATGAGGAACTGTGACAATCACCTGTTGAATATACAATTTTTGGATTGCTGCCAACACTAGCTCCCTCTCTGACGGGGAAGCCGGCAGAGCCGATTTGAAAAATCGTTGAGGAGGCAAGTCTTCGAATTCCAGCCTGTATCCCTGATAAACAATCTCTAATGCCCAGGGATCCACCTGCGAGTGAACCCAGACGTGGCTGAAAAACCGAAGCCCCCACCAGATCTGCCTCCCCTCAGAAAGCCCCAGCGTCATGCGTTGGACTTTGCAGACGAAGGGGAGGACTTCTACTCTTGGGAAGTAGCTGTGTGCAGCTTTTTCCCCCTGCCTTTCCCTCTGGCAACAAAGGATGATCCACGTACCTTCTTGTTTTCATTGGAACGAAAGGACTGCATTTGATAATGAGGTGCCTTTTTTGCATGCTGCGGGGGGACATAAGGTAAGAAATTTGACTTACCAGCCGTAGCCGTAGAGACAAGATCCGAGAGGCCGTCTCCAAACAACTCCACCCCTTTGTAAGGCAAGGACTCCATATGCCGCTTTGAATCGGCATCTCCCGTCCACTGTCGGGTCCACAAGAGCTGCCTAGCAGAAATAGACATAGCATTTAATCTGGAGCTTAATAAACAAATGTCTCTCTGAGCATCCCTCATATACAAGGCAGCATCTCTGATATGCTCTATGGTCATTTGAATGGCGTCCCTATCTAAGGTGTCAATTTCCGTAGATAAGGAATCTGCCCATGCCACAACCACACTACAAACCCAGGCCGACGCCATAGCCGGTCGAGCAATAGTACCGGAATGATTGTAAATGTGCTTTAAGGTAATTTCCTGCCTGCGATCAGCAGGTTCCTTGAGGGAAGCCGTATCCTGAGAAGGCAGTGCCACCTTTTTGGACAGACGTGTCAGCGCCTTGTCAACTTTTGGCGAAGATTCCCAGCGTATTCTATCAGTTTGTGGAAAAGGATACGCCATGAGAATCCTTTTGGGAACTTGTGGTCTCCTATCCGGAGATTCCCAAGCCTTTTCGCACAAGTCACTTAATTGAAATGAGGATGGAAAAGTGACTTCAGGCTTTTTCCCTTTATACATGTGTACCCTCGTGTCAGGGACAGGGGGTTCCTCAGTAATATGCAAAACCTCTTTAATGGCAATAATCATGTACCGTATACCCTTAGCCACCTTCGGCTGTAATTTTGCATCTTCATAGTTGACACTAGAGTCAGTATCTGTGTCGGTATCTGTGTCATCGATCTGGGATATGGTGCGCTTCTGAGACCCCGAAGGACCTGGCGCCCCAGGGACAGGCATGGACTGGCTACCTGACTGATCCCTAGCTTCTGCCTTGTCTAATCTTTTATGCAATAGATTGACATTTGCATTCAAGACATTCAGCATATCCACCCATTCCGGTGTCGGCATTGCCGACGGCGACCTGACATTCAAGCACTCCCCCTCCACATTAAGCGAGCCTTCCTCGTCAAACATGTCGACACACGCGTACCGACACACTACACACACACACACACACACACACACACACACACACACACACACACACACACACACACGGAACCCCTTTCCTGAAGACAGTATCCCTGTCAAGGCCCTTTGGAGAGACAGAGAGAGAGTATGCCAGCACACACCCCAGCGCAATAACCCTGGAGACCAACACAAAATGTTTTTCCCCAGCAGCGCTGTATAATATGTAAACCGCCAATTATGTGCCCCCCCCCCTCTCTCTTTTAAGCACCCTTTCACCGTGTGTAAGCAGGGGAGAGTCCAGGGAGCTTCCTATCAGCAGTGCTGTGGAGAGAAAATGGCGCTGGTGAGTGCTGAGGGAGAAGCCCCGCCCCCTCGGCGGCGGGCTTCTGTCCCGCTCAAACTTAGTAAAATATGGCGGGGGCTTTTTTATATACATGTACAGAGCCCACCTGTACATGTATATAGTCTTTTTGCCATGCAGAGGTTTATATTGCTGCCCAGGGCGCGCCGCGCCCCCCCCCCCCGCGCCCTGCACCCTTACAGTGACTGGAATATGTGAGGTGTATGGGAGCAATGACGCACAGCTGCAGTGCTGTGCGTTACCTCAGTGAAGCTGAAGGCTTCTGCCGCCTGACGACTTCTGTCTTCTGTACTTCTAGCTCTGTGAGGAGAACAGCGGCGCGGCTCCGGGGGTGGACACCCAGTAAGAACCTGCGTTCACCCCCTCTGGAGCTAATGGTGTCTAGTAGCCGAGGAAGCAGAGCCTATCTTTGACAAGAAGGTCTGCTCCTCTCTCATCAGTCCCTCGATGCAGGGAGCCTGTTGCCAGCAGTGCTCCCTGTAAAAACGTAGTAAAAATAAGAATTTACTCACCGGTAATTCTATTTCTCGTAGTCCGTAGTGGATGCTGGGTACTCTGTAAGGACCATGGGGAATAGACGGGCTCCGCAGGAGACTGGGCACTCTAAAAGAAAGATTAGGTACTATCTGGTGTGCACTGGCTCCTCCCTCTATGCCCCTCCTCCAGACCTCAGTTAGGGAAACTGTGCCCGGAAGAGCTGACACTACAAGGAAAGGATTTGGAATCCAGGGTAAGACTCATACCAGCCACACCAATCATACCGTACAACTCGTGATAACTATACCCAGTCAACAGTATGAATAACAACTGAGCCTCACTGAACAGATGGCTCATAACAATAACCCTTTAGGTAAGCAATAACTATTTACAAGTATTGCAGAAAATCCGCACTTGGGACGGGCTCCCAGCATCCACTACGGACTACGAGAAATAGAATTACCGGTGAGTAAATTCTTATTTTCTCTGACGTCCTAGTGGATGCTGGGTACTCCGTAAGGACCATGGGGATTATACCAAAGCTCCCAAACGGGCGGGAGAGTGCGGATGACTCTGCAGCACCGCATGAGCAAACTCAAGGTCCTCCTCAACCAGGGTATCAAACTTGTAGAATTTTGCAAACGTGTTTGACCCCGACCAGGTAGCAGCTCGGCAAAGTTGTAATGCCGAGACCCCTTGGGCAGCCGCCCAAGAAGAGCCCCCTTCCTAGTTGAATGGGCTTTTACTGATTTAGGATGCGGCAGTTCAGCCGCAGAATGTGCAAGTTGAATTGTGCTACAGATCCAGCGAGCAATAGTCTGCTTAGAAGCAGGAGCACCCAGCTTGTTGGGTGCATGCAGGATAAACAGCGAGTCAGTTTTTCTGACTCTAGCCGTCCTGGAAACATAGAATTTCAGGGCCCGGACTACGTCCAGCAACTTGGAATCCTCCAAGTCCCGAGTAGCCGCAGGCACCACAATAGGTTAGTTCAAAAGAAACGCTGATACCACCTTCGGGAGAAATTGGGTACGAGTCCTCAATTCTGCCCTGTCCATATGGAAGATCAGATAAGGGCTTTTACATGACAAAGCCGCCCATTCTGACACACGCCTAGCCGAAGCCAAGGCCAAAAGCATGACCACTTTTCACGTGAGATACTTCAACTCCACGGTCTGAAGTGGCTCAAAACAATGTGATTTTAGGAAATCCAACACTACGTTGATATCCCAAGGTGCCACTGGAGGCACAAAAAAGGGGCAGAATATGCAGCACTCCCTTAAGAACGTCTGAACTTCAGGCAGCGTCTTTCCTAGCCTTTAACAGCGTAGGAATCACTTCATCTGGAACGCCCTTTTCCGTTCGGATCAGACGTTCAACCGCCAAGCCTTCAAACGCAGCCGCGGTAAGTCTTGGAACAGACAGGGCCCCTGCAGTAACAGGTCCTGTCTGAGAGACAGAGGCCATGGGTCCTCCGAGATCATTTCTTGTAGTTCTGGGTACCAAGTTCTTCTTGGCCCATCCGGAACTACGAATATAGTTCTTACTCCGTTCTTACTTACTATCCTCCGTACCTTGGGTATGAGAGGAAGAGGAGGGAACACATAAACCGACTGGTACACCCACGGTGACACTAGTGCGTCCACAGCTATCGCCTGAGGGTCTCTTGACCTGGCGCAATACTTTTTTAGCTTTTTGTTGAGGCGGGACGCCATCATGTCCACCTGTGGCCGTTCCCAACGGTCTACAATCTGCGTGAAGACTTCTGAATGAAGTCCTCACTCTCCCGGGTGGAGGTCGTGCCTGCTGAGGAAGTCTGCTTCCTAGTTTTCCACACCCGGAATGAACACTGCTGACAGTGTTAGCACGTGATTCTCCGCCCATCGGAGAATCCTTGTGGCTTCTGCCAACGCCATCCTGCTTCTTGTGCCGCCTTGTCAGTTTACATGGGCGACAGCCGTGATGTTGTCTGACTGAATCAGTACCAGCCGGTTTTGAAGCAGGGGTTCTGCTTGACCTAGGGCATTGTAAATGGCCCCTAGGTCCAGCATATTTGTGTGTAGGGAAGTCTCCTGACTCGACCATTGTCCTTGGAATTTTCTTCCCTGAGTGACTGCTCCCCAACCTCGGAGGCTTGCATCCGTGGTCACCAGGACCCAGTCCTGAATGCCGAATCTGCGGCCCTCGAGAAGATGAGCACTCTGCAGCCACCACAGCAGAGACACCCTGGCCCTCGGGGACAGGGTGCTGGCCCTCGGGGACAGGGTGATCAGCCGAAGCATCTGAAGATGCGATCCTCACTTGACTAACAGGTCCCACTGAAAGTTCCTTGCATGGAACCTGCCGAAGGGAATTTCTTCGTAAGCAGCTACCATCTTTCCCAGGTCTTGCGTGCAATGATGCACCGACACCTGTTTTGGTTTCAGGAGGTCTCTGACCAGAGATGACAACTCCTTGGCCTTCTCCTCCGGGAGAAACACCTTCTTCTGTTCTGTGTTCAGAAACATGCCCAATATCAGCAGACACGTTGTAGGAATCAGCTGCGACTTTGGGATATTCAGAATCCAGCCGTGCTGTTGTAACACTTCCTGAGATAGTGCTACACCGATCAACAACTGCTACTTGGACCTCGCCTTTATAAGGAGATCGTCCGAGTACGGAATAATTATAACTCCCGTCTTTCGAAGGAGTATCATCATTTCGGCCATTACCTTGGTACACACCCTCGGTGCCGTGGGCAGACCAAACGGGAACGTCTGGAATTGGTAATGGCAGTTCTGTACCACAACCTTGAGGTACTCCTGGTAAGGTGGGTAAATGGGGACATTTAGGTAAGCCTCCATGATGTCCAGTGACACCATAAAATCCCCCTCTTCCAGGCTTGCAATAACCGCCCTGAGCGATTCTATTTTGAACTTGAACTTCCTTATATAAGTGTTCAAGGATTTCAAATTTAGAATGGGTCTCACCGAACAGTCTGGTTTCGGTATCACAAACACTGTGGAATAGTAACCTCGTCACTGTGGAAGGAGAGGAACTTTGATTATCACCTGCTGGAGGTACAGCTTGTGAATTGCCGCCAGTACTACCTCCCTTTCCTTGGGAGTAGCAGGCAAGGCTGATTTGAGGTAACGGCGAGGGGGAGACGTCTCGAACACCATCTTGTATCCCTGAGATACCTGTAGAACCCAGAGATCCACCCGTGAGCGAACCCACTGGTCTCTGAAGTCCCGGAGACGGGCCCCCACCGCACCTGGCTCCACCTGTGAAGCCCCAGCGTCATGCGGTGGACTTAGTGGAAGCAGGGGAGGATATTTGTTCCTGGGAACTGGCGGTCTGGTGCAGCTTTTTCCCTCTACCCCTGCCTCTGGGCAGAAAGGACGCGCCTCTTACCCGCTTGCCTTTCTGAGACCGAAAGGACTGTACTTGATAATACGGTGCTTTCTTAGGCTGTGAGGGAACCTGAGGTAAAAAAGTCGACTTCCCAGCTGTTGCTGTGGACACAAGGTCCGAGAGACCGTCCCCAAACAGTTCCTCACCCTTATAAGGCAAAACTTCCATGTGCCTTTTAGAATCAGCATCACCTGTCCACTGCCGAGTCCATAATACTCTCCTGGCAGAAATGGACATTGCATTAATTCTAGATGCCAGCCGGCAAATGTCCCTCTGTGCATCTCTCATATATAAGACTACGTCTTTAATATGCTCTATAGTTAGCAAAATAGTATCTCTGTCAAGGGAATCAATGTTATCTGACAGGGAATCAGACCATGCTGCTGCAGCACTACACATCCATGCTGAAGCAATAGCAGGTCTCAGTATAGTACCTGAGTGTGTATACACAGACTTCAGGATAGCCTCCTGCTTTCTATCTGCAGGCTCCTTTAAGGCGGCCGTATCCTGAGACGGCAGTGCCACCTTTTTTGATAAGCGTGTGAGCGCCCTGTCCACCCTAGGGGATGTCTCCCAGCGTAACCTATCCGTTGGCGGGAAAGGGTACGCCGTCAGTAACCTCTTAGAAATTACTAGTTTCTTATCAGGGGAACACCACGCTTCTTCACACAGTTCATTCAACTCATCAGATGGGGGAAAAAGTCACTGGCTGCTTTTTCTCCCCAAACATAATACCCTTTTTTGTGGTAACCGGGTTTATGTCAGCAATGTGTAAAACATCTTTCATAGCCGTAATCATACATCGGATGGCCCTTGTGGACTGTACATTTATCTCATCCTCGTCGAAACTGGAGTCAGACTCCGTGTCGACATCTGTGTCTGCCATCTGAGTCAGCGGGCGTTTTTGAGCCCCTGATGGCCTCTGAGACGCCTGGGCAGGTGCGGGCTGAGATGCCGACTGTCCCATGGCTGTCACGTCGTCAAACCTTTTATGTAAGGAGTTGACACTGTCGGTTAAAACCTTCCACATATCCATCCACTCCGGTGTCGGCCCGGCAGGGGGCGACATCACACTTATCGGCTCCTGCTCCGCCTCCACGTAAGCGTCCCCATCAAACATGTCGACACAGCCGTACCGACACACCGCACACACACAGGGAATGCTCTGAATGAGGACAGGACCCCACAAAGTCCTTTGGGGAGACAGAGAGAGAGTATGCCAGCACACACCACAGCGCTATATAATCAGGGATTTACACTAACAAAACGATTTTCCCTATAGCTGCTTTTATATATAGTTTGCGCCTAAATTTAGTGCCCCCCCTCTCTTTTTTACCCTTGATGCCTGGAAACTGCAGGGGAGAGCCTGGGGAGCTGTCTTCCAGCGGAGCTGTGAAGAGAAAATGGCGCCGGTGTGCTGAGGAAGATAGCCCCCGCCCCCTTCTCGGCGGACTTCTCCCGCTTTTTTATCTGTATAATGGCGGGGGATTATGCACATATACAGCTTAAAAGCTGTATTATGTGTCAATTAGCCATGTAAGGTAATCTAATTGCAGCCCAGGGCGCCCCCCCCCAGCACCCTGCACCCATCAGTGACCGGAGTGTGTGGTGTGCATAGGAAGCAATGGCGCACAGCTGCAGTGCTGTGCGCTACCTTAATGAAGACCGAAGTCTTCAGCCGCCGATTTTCAGGATTCTCTTCTGTCTTCTGGCTCTGCAAGGGGGACGGCGGCGCGGCTCTGGGACCGGACGATCGAGGTCGGGCCCTGTGTTCGATCCCTCTGGAGCTAATGGTGTCCACTAGCCTTAGAAGCCCAAGCTAGCTGCAAGCAGGTAGGTTCGCTTCTCTCCCCTCAGTCCCTCGTAGCAGTGAGTCTGTTGCCAGCAGATCTCACTGAAAATAAAAAACCTAACAAATACTTTCTTTTTCTAGAAGCTCAGGAGAGCCCCTAGTGTGCAACCAGCTCGGGCCGGGCACAGATTCTAACTGAGGTCTGGAGGAGGGGCATAGAGGGAGGAGCCAGTGCACACCAGATAGTACCTAATCTTTCTTTTAGAGTGCCCAGTCTCCTGCGGAGCCTGTCTATTCCCCATGGTCCTTACGGAGTACCCAGCATCCACTAGGACGTCAGAGAAAGGTAGAAAAAAAAAATCCAAACAAAAATGCTTCTAGGCAGAGAACTCTGGAGAGCTCTCTGCAGTGCACCCATCTTGCTCTGGGCACAGTGTAAAACTCTCCAGTGCACACCCAGAGTCCACTGCTTTCTTAAAGTGCCCTATCTCCTGCGGAGCCCGTCTATTCCCCATGGTCCTTACGGAGTCCCAGCTTCCTCAAGGACGTTAGAGAAATAATGAACACACTCATAAAATGTGCGCAGTTGCAAATAATCTCTCAACTGGGCAGTACGGATGGTGTAATGGTTAGCATTACTGCCATACAGCACTGCGGTCATGGGTTCGATTCCCACCATGGCCATAACTGTGTGGAGTTTGTATGTTCTCCACGTGCTTGCGTGGGTCTCCTGAACATTCCCTGAAAGTACGCTGCGCATTACCTTTAACATCAGGTATTACATATATATACTCAAAGAAAGAGACAATGGGGGTCATTTCGAGTTGATCGCACGTAGCAACTTTTTGCTGCCAGTGCGATCAACTAGACGCAGTCTATGGGGGAGTGTATTTCTGCATAGCAGGGCTGCGAACGCTTGTGCAGCCCTGCTATGCAAAAAAAGTTTCCTGTAAAAGAAGACCCGGGTAAGAGTTAATTACCCTGTGCGATTTATCCAGCGATGCAGGTCCCAGAATTGACGTCAAACATCCGCCCTCCAAACGCCTGGACACGCTTGCGTTGGACTCACCACTCATCGATGACGGTGAGTTGCCGCCCGTATTCGCCTTCCTCCTGTCAATCTTCTTGCGGTCGCTTGCTTCGGTAGCGGCGTCGCTGCCTGGCGACGGTCAACGACGCACCTGCGCAAAGCGGCCACCGCGCATGCGCAGTTCCGACCTGATCGCACGGCTGCGAAGAAGCGCAGCGTGCGATCGGGTCGGAATGACCCCCCCCCCATATACTCAAAGAAAGATACACAAATATTATATGTGAGAAAATAGCAGCAGTAATTTTAAAGAAATCTTACAACAACCAACTGATCGGACAGTAAAGCAGGAGAGAGCGTAGACCACAAGAGAAGGACCGGACATTACAGGGTTCCAGGGCTGTAACTAGGGGTGTGGGAGTGGTGAATGGGGCAGGGCCCTAGGGGCGGCACCATAGCTGCTTCAAGGGCCCCTGCATTTGGCTTGGTGGATGGCACCCTGCAGCCATTACCGCTCTTGACGGTAATGTACTTCCTGAGAAAGAAATGCCTCAGTTCCTGGCGTATTGATAGATTGCATTTTCATAACTATTGGTCAGTATACAGAACGTCTTCCCCCACTTTTACAGATTTACAGGTAGGAAGTCTATTATGCCTAGCATACCCACTTCCACAAGACCTCAATTTCAAGGACTATTGCACCACCGTCAAAAGCACTAGTTACAGGTTCTCAAATGCAGTCCTCAAGGCACCTAAACGGTCCAGGTTTAAAGTTTATCCATGCTTGGCCACAGGTGACTTAATTAACACCTCAGTCAGTCAAATTGATTTAATCATTTGTGCTGAGCCATGGGTATACCTAAAACCTGGACCGCTGGGGTGCCGCTTTTGAGAACTTCTGCACTAGGTACAGCCCTGGGGGACAGGGCAGCAGGCCACACCCCCAGTCATGCAACCACACCCCTTTTGGGGGTACGCACTTATCCAAAGAACACAGGTAAAATGTGCGTTTCTGTACAGTAAGTTCCAGGACACAGGAATCACACTGAACGTGATACATTCTGGGCCACTCTAGCAAAAACAATGTTTTCTTTCTGTCTTTATCAGTTCCTAAGAATACATTTTATCGGTTTGCTTTCTAAACCCGAAAGCACTGCTCTCAGAGCATGACAATAAATGATTCCTGCATCAATTAAACCTCACCAAACAACTAACAAAAACCATAAACCCATTAAATAATAATTACAGTACAATATTCTAATAATAAAACAAAACAGAATGATTGCATTATAAAGTCCTGAACACAGAGGGTTATTATAGAGAACATTACACACAGAGGAGGAAGAGGAACTGGTGGGTGGGTTTTCAATTCAATTAAAAGTTTCTGTGCATCATTAAAAACAGCTAGAATCTGCAATACTCACACCCCCCCATGAGTCGCTCCTTCGGGTGGCTCTACATCTCCGCAGGGCCAGTTGCCAAAAGCCTCCCACCCATCCCAAATTCTCCCTTAGAACCTTACGTCTAGCTACAGACACAGGGCTGCCAGCACGAATGTTAATTAAGGCAGCCGTATAGGAAATGCTGTATATTTTGTAAAGCTGCAAACAATTTGCAACGACAGGAAACATGCAAGAATATTTCAAAACACGGGAGGAAGTTGTCCCTCTGACTTGTGCGTTTGGATTGTTTTAAGTCCCTTACCTTTCCAGTTTCCTCGCCGCGCTTCGGCTGTGCATTGTTTATAGACGAATTCATCAGCAACGGGTTCCGTAGAACAAGCCGGAACGGAAAGCTCTATATTTACCTTATATTTCAGCTTCCTTTTTTTTTTTTTTTGTAGGTCATAGCGTGGGATACATTGCAGAACCGCTGTAGAGGATAGGATTGTTTTCAGCATTTAAAAATTGTAGGCATGGGTTTGTGCCAAGCCGCCATTATACAAAGCTGTTCTCTTAACAAACGCACAGGAAAGTTTGCGTTACCGAGGTAACTAATACGTCAGAAGTAACAGAGCTAGGCTTATCATGGCACACACGGAGACCACTTTTTTTTTATTTTTTATTCTCAGACAATATTCGGCCCATCAATTTACTAACAATTTTGTCTCATGCCTCAACAATATTGACTCCGCCCACAAAATGTCTGCCTGCACTGTGTCAGCATAGGGGAACCCTTTATCTGAACCTGTCCAGCATGCTATATGTCTTCCTGAAAGCGGACACAGGGCCTGATTTGGATTTGTGCACACATTCCTACGCAGATGTGATTTTCCAGGCTATGGACTT
This sequence comes from Pseudophryne corroboree, assembly GCF_028390025.1. Classification (NCBI taxonomy): domain Eukaryota; kingdom Metazoa; phylum Chordata; class Amphibia; order Anura; family Myobatrachidae; genus Pseudophryne; species Pseudophryne corroboree. The sequence goes on along the minus strand of NC_086449.1, from coordinate 794,329,901 downwards.
GCTAACAGGGCCGGACTGCCCATCTGGCACTTCTGGAAAATGCCAGAAGTGCTGATCCAGTCACACATAGAGCCGGGAAGGGCGCGCGCAGCGCAGCTCCCGACTCTCTGATTGTTCCATCCTGCTGCCCAAAGTGCCTGTCTCTTAGAAATATGTGGGCATGCCATGAGTCCACGCCCCCCCCATTTCTGCCCCCCCCCCCTTGCGATGTGTGCACACCCCCGTGTTGTGCCTGTGTGCACAAATACCAGTGCTGAAAACGAGCCCCAGTCCGTCCCTGCTTGCTAACCATCACAAGTGAAGCTGCCGCCCAGAAAAGAATAGAGATTGCTGTCCGCACTGCACAAGGGAAACTGGGGGTCTGTATTTTAGGGTATCTGGTCGACAGTGAAAAGGTCAACAGTCAATATGTCAACATGTAAAAGGTTGACAGGGCTTATGGTCGACACAACGCAGCGGAGCGAGGATCTTCTCTCGCCCTGCAGGGGGACACGGTACACTCATTGGGGTTGTATGTGCTTTGATGGCGAAAACGACCCAAACGCCCCCAATAAAAATGTTGTGTTGACCTATTTTGTGCCAACCATTTCCCACGGCAAAATTTTTATGTGTCGGCATTTCACCTGTCGACCAAATGACCCTGTTGACCTCTTGATAATGTCGGACTTTTTTAAACGACTAGATTTAAGATTTGTCCACATGTTTTGTGTATACATTGCAGAGCCCATCACTAGTATACTACGTCTCTGCAGTATATATGCATTCGACGGGGATGCACTGTATTTTATGGGATCGGTATGAAATACCTCCAATCAAAATCCCGACGGTTGAAATCCCGACAGCAATTGACCAACGGTCAAATCCCGACAAGGTCAAAATCCCGACATGGACAAAATACCGACATTTAAAATACCGACATGTAAAATGCAGACAGGTCAAAATACCGACATGCGTTTTTCATTGGGGGGTTTTGTGTGTATGTCGACATAGGTTGACATGGACACCAAATAAGTGTACCGCTGCACTCGCCATGCTTCGGGCACACTATTATATTCCTTCTCCAGGTACACTAAGATGAAAAAGTATTAACAAGTCGGTTTCAATGAAAAAATCATGAAAAACTCATGTCGGCATTTGACCTGTCGGCATTGTACATGTGGGTATTTTGCCCTCATCTGTATTTTAAATGTCGGTATTTTGTCCTTGTCGGGATTTTGACTGTCGGTCAATTGCTGTCGGGATTTCGACCGTCGGGATTTTGATTGGAGGTAAATTGACTGCATCCCTATTTTATCATTACGTGTTGAAGCAGCAGCTTTAAACATTTCATTGGTAACCAGAATGGCAGCTTATTTTCCCCCTCCCACCTGTTCATTATGACAAGGAAGGAATAACAGTGATCAGCCGTCTACCTGAGAGAACAAATGCGCCCACCCACTTAGCTGGGATCAGAACTAGCATGTAAAGTTCTGCTGAGACACAGATGAATTCCAACAAGCCTGTGCTCGGGGATAATTCGTGTGGTCCCCTCTAAGGCTCATGGTAGAAACCAATAACCAACCCTATAAATAGTCCAACTTTAATTAGTGTATTCAGCACGGTATCCACAGATCCTACACTTGTGGTGACTCCCTAATTTATCTTTGTGACAGGAAATTTTCGCAGCCCTGGAAAATGTCAACTAAAAGAAGAAAAAAAAAATCACTGCCATAGTTTTCTGGAAAAATGACCTTTTGTTTGCAAATCTGGTGGGGAGGTTAGACTCGGAGAAGGCACCTGTTTAGCAGCGGCACTAATCTTTAATCCTAACGTATTTATGTGTTTAACACTTTACGCCCGCATTTTATACTAGCCCGGTTTCGGGTTTTCTTATGTAATGGATGTATGTACAGCACCAAATCTCTCGCTCCGCCATTCCTGGGAATGTCACGAAGAGACGATCTTCAGGCTGTCGGGAATTGTAGTTTAAACGTATACACATTTCACGCTATTTACAGACACAAATCACAGAGCTAGACTACAACTCCTGCAGTACTAATCAACGCGCACCCAAACCGTAAAAGCATCTATGCTGTACTAGAAACCTGGTTGTCATGGTGTTATTGGTGACGAGCTATAACCATACAGTACATAAAAACAAGAGGTGCAAATTGGCCCCTCTGGGAATTAGGGGCCCTGAAACGTAAGCTTCATTAGTTTCATAGTAGATCTGTCCCTGGAGGAGACAGCAACCAACTCACGGTCACTTTGACATCAGTGACTCCCGAATTTACCTCATGTTTCAATGATGTCACTGGTTCCTAGGGAATCGAGAGGCCCTACGAGGGTTATCAGTACGTTGTTTCAGAACAAACGCGGACAGTCAGATGGGCTTTGTACTTATTTAAAAATAATCCTGTATAATTACAGACTTAAGATACTGTAGATGGAAAAGTGCTACTTTCACACCAGTTTCACAACCCTGAACTGTTTCCTTATATTATCAACTAAGCCAAACTTCCTTTCAGCAAAAAAAAGGATCCGAACAATTCTGAAATGTCCAAGACTGCTCACTGTAGGTTTGTTCTTACTCGCCGTACATAGTCCGACCTTCAGTTCCCTTACACTCTTTGGCTAAGGTCCAATACACTGTGGAGTGGCTAACAAGTGGATAGGGGGTGAGTGTGCTCGCTTAGGCTATGTACAGTGACAAGGTGGACATGTACCAATGTGAGAAGGAGCCGAGAGCTGACGCTGCAGAGACACCGCAGAGCTGCATTGTATAACCGCAGTGTTATATAAGAAGGTGCAAAAGGATACACCGCTACCAGGTTCCAGGCCAAGCCTTCATACCACCTCCACTGGAATAAGAACTTGTCCCTCGCTTGTACAGTAGATCAGACGCAGTAAGAAATGATCATGTGGTCCAATCAACTCAATGGGCCTAATTCTGAGTCGCACCTATGCTGATTTTCCCGCGTATGGTCGGTGGTTTTTCAACTGTGCATGCATCTAAATAGCAAAGAAGTTGCCTAGCGCACGTGTCCCAGGGTGTTTGCATATAACGTTGCAGGACTGATAGAGATGTGCGGTCTCAGAAGAGAAAGCACATGATTGCCATAAGTAAAGAGGTGTGTTTAAGGATGGGGTGGCATGGGCGCTGACCCTAATTCTTATTAACCTATGACAGCGTAGGGGCGTGTTTCCAGTGAATGCTTATAGAAGTGTCTGGCTCTGCAGGCCAAGGCCTCTTTGTGTCAAGTCTCAAGTCTTCCCACCCTCCCTTCCCTCGGAGCAAGTTTGATGTTTTCACGTTGGCTATTCTGTAGCGGGGAAGAACGGCATATCGCCAGTATAGGTGCAGTTTATTGAGTTTAGGTGCGCTCCCTTCGTTGGCTGGTAGTTGGCTGTACCACCCTAACGGGGGAGGGCAGTGTCATCACCCAAACGGATGTGTAGTCAAGTCTGAAGGTTGGTTGGATACCGTCTGTGGTTATAAGGGTGTGCAGCTGTGATATGTACCTTGGGCAGTATCCGTCTGCAATGCATGTGCTGAATTTGGCCATCCTTCTTTGCCACCAAACTTTCCATTAATTAAATATAAAGTTAATAAATAGCTAACAGATTCTTCTGCCCAGTCTAAGTCTCCATGTCTTTATTTATTGTTCTATATTAGTTATATAAGTGATATGCAGCACACAAGCCATGCTTCATCCGATAGAAGGGTTAATGATACAATGGGGGGCTAGAGATAGAGCAGACTGTTATACACATCTTATGGTATATAAAGGATAAAATATCATCATGGAAAAACGTTCTACAATTCACAATTACCGCACCAGCTAGTCACCTGAACATAAGCGTACCAGGTAAGAATATAGGGGGGGGGGGGGGGGGGGGGTGACAATGAAGAGCGGAAATACACCATTATTAGGATAGGAGCAGAAATGATGGACCAAGGTGTTGAGGATAGGGGGATAAAAGGCGATGGGTTTTACTAGCATTAGCATAAAGACGAAGACGGGACTACGGCAAAAGGGGTCGCAGCGGCCTGTGACTCAATGTCGGTATTCTGTCATACGCTGCGCGATCACACCGCCCCCAGTCCTTCCGCAAGATCAGCTGCCATCAATGTCAACTGCACTTACCCCTACCCCATGCTAGGTGTGGGGGATACGGTCATTAGGTCGACATGCATTAGGTTGACAGGGTTTATAGGTCGACATGGTCCCTACGTCGACATGACAAAAGGTCGACATGTGTTTTTCACTGTTTAATTAATTTTTTTAACTTTTTCATACTTTATGATCCACCTGGACTACAATTGGGAACGGTAACCTGTTCCGTGCACCGCGGTAGCGGAGCGAGACACCTTGCCCGAAGCATGGCGAGCAAAGCGAGCCATATGAGCGGAAACGGTGCACTAATTGGGGTTTCCGGTCACTCTACGGAGAAAACGAGACCAATTTTCCCCAAAAAATATCATGTCGACTTTTTGTCATGTCGACCTAGAACAAGTCGACCTAATGCATTTCGAACAATAGTGGTCGACCTAATGACTGTCAACTTAATGCATGTCGATCCATGACCCATACCCAGGTGTGGGAGATGAGACTGCACAGCGTATACTGGGGATACACACTCACTGAATGGGGATGCATTTAATTTGCCGGCTGTCGGGATCACGACGGTTAGGATACCGACGCTGGGATCCCAACATCTGACAATGCCGACAGCCAGAATACCAGTGCAACAGGGATATTCCCACTCATGGGTGTCCTCAACACCCATGGAGTGGGAATGGAGCCCGCAGTGTGGTGAGCGCAGCGAGCCTGCAAGGGGACTCTTTGTGCTCGCTCCGCTGCCGGCATTCTGGCGGGCAAAATGTCGCTATTGGAATATTGACAGCCGGCATCCCGTCCACCGGCAAATCATATGTAATCCCAAATGTTTCACTTAAAGATGTATGCAGTTTGCTATAAATCGCTAGATGCAGTACAATCGTATGGGACTCAGAAGCAGGTATGAGTATGGGACTCAGAAGCAGGTATGAGTATGGGACTCAGAAGCAGGTATGAGTATGGGACTCAAAAGCAGGTATGAGTATGGGACTCAAAAGCAGGTATGAGTATGGGACTCAAAAGCAGGTATGAGTATGGGACTCAAAAGCAGGTATGAGTATGGGACTCAAAAGCAGGTATGAGTATGGGACTCAAAAGCAGGTATGAGTATGGGACTCAAAAGCAGGTATGAGTATGGGACTCAAAAGCAGGTATGAGTATGGGACTCAAAAGCAGGTATGAGTATGGGACTCAGAAGCAGGCCAATTGCAGCAAAATCTTCCGGATATCTGGCGATTCGCTTGTCAGGCAGAATATCTACATACAAAGAACTCTGACAGATGTCACCCTGGATTACATCCTCGTCCTGATGACTCTACATAGCATTTAGAAAAGAGGACTGTCAGATCTATGGAACAGGCAGGTAATTGCCATCAGTCCCAGCAGCTGATAACCTATCCCTGTGCATGGAAGAACCTGATACCTCACTACTTCTTACTTCTGTGTCCTGCCCTTTGTTCCATCCACTCATTGTTTGCTGCCTCTCCATCCATCTCCCTGGGGACTCCTTTTGACTCCTCAGAGGCCTAGGGGTCCTAGTGTGACACAATAAGCACTAGGCCCAACAAGGCCAGTCACTCATCTGCAGATAATCTCCAACACAAAGACAGCGGTGACGGGTCATTATCACAGCTGGTCACAGGCTAGTCCTGAAAGACGAGGCCTCAGGCAGTGACAAGCGGATGTCAGACACTCAGAGCCCTACAATGGTTTCACTCCGAAGCAGTGGCATCTTATTACACCCTTCTAATAATCACATATTCCGTATCAGGACATGTATAATATATATTTATTATACACATCCAGGTTATAAAATGAGTATACTGATGGGAAAATATAATGGCTGCTTGATTGATAGCTTCTGTAGGCTGAGTTTGGACACTATACTTGGCACTCCATATAGTATGAGTGTCAGGAAGACGCTGGGCCTGCCTACCCACAATGCATTGTGTGTTTGTGACCTACATGGCAGTGCAGCAAGGACTCCTTTTGTCCCATTCTCCAGTCAGAGTAAATTAGGAGAATGACTGCGTCTGAATGAGTACAAATATAATTCGTTTTACGGAATCTCCTGTGTTTGAGCAATATGAGGAAGGGTCCATCCCAGGAATACGGTACAGAGATAAACAATAAGATGAGCCAGTAACCGTCTTGATTGTTGGAGAGATACAGGACGAGCCCACAGGGGCTCTCGGGCCACAAAAGCTCTTGAAATCTCTTTTCTCAAAAGGCTTAAAAACAGACTTAAACGAAACACATTTAGGCCGCGCTGCATTTTCTTTTCTTTTATATTAAAGGCAAAGATGAAAAATCAATGTGTATGAATTAGTGCCAAAAGCAATTATCTCTTCCATAAGAGACGCAGTCACAATGTTCTCTTCTTCAATCACAATGAGCTACGAGAACGTCTGCGTTCCACGTGACACATCAGTTATATTCTATATGGCATTATAAAGAGGTAATTAGAACCAAGGTGACTTGAGGAAACTTAATACCACGTTAAGGTCCCACGGCGCCACCGGAGGTACAAAGGGAGGCTGAATATGCAGCACGCCCTTCACAAAAGTCTGTACTTCAGGAAGAGAAGCCAATTCTCTTTGAAAGAAAATGGATAAGGCCGAAATTTTAACCTTTATGGACCCTAATTTTAGGCCCGAATTCACTCCCGTTTGAAGGAAGTGAAGCAGACGGCCCAAGAAACATATTTTCGCCATATACGGTGATAATGTTTCGACGTCACGTCCTTCCTAGCCTTGATCAAGGTAGGAATGACCTCCTCCGGAATTCCTTTTTCCGCTAGGATCCGGCGTTCAACCGCCATGCCGTCAAACGCAGCCGTGGTAAGTCTTGGAACAGACAGGGCCCCTGCTGCAGCAGGTCCTGCCTTAGAGGAAGAGGCCACGGATCTTTTGTGAGCAACTCTTGCAGATCCGGATACCAAGTCCTCCTTGGCCAATCTGGAACAATGAGGATTGTTCTGACCCTTCTTATTCTTATTATCCTCAACACCTTGGGTATGAGAGGTAGAGGAGGAAACACATAGACCGATCTGAACACCCAAGGTGTCACCAGAGCGTCTACCGCAACCGCCTGAGGGTCTCTTGACCTGGCGCAGTACCTCTTTAGCTTTTTGTTGAGGCGGGACGCCATCATGTCTATCTGAGGCAGTCCCCACCGATCCGTGATCTGTGTGAAGACTTCCTGATGAGAAAGTCCGCCTCCCAGTTGTCCACCCCCGGGATGAACACTGCTGATAGTGCGCTTACATGGCCTTCCGCCCAGCGTAGAATCCTGGTCGCCTCTGCCATGGCCACTCTGCTCCTTGTGCCGCCTTGACGGTTTACATGAGCCACTGCCGTGACATTGTCTGACTGAATCAGAACCGGTTTGTTCCGAAGCCATTCCTCCGCTTGGCGTAGGGCTTTGTATATGGCCCTCAACTCCAGGACATTGATGTGGAGACCAGTCTCTAGGCTTGACCAGAGACCCTGGAAATTTCTTCCTAGTGCGACAGCTCCCCAACCTCAGAGGCTCGCGTCCGTGGTCACCAGGACCCAGTCCTGAATGCCGAACCTGCGACCCTCCAGGAGGTGAGCACTGCGCAGCCACCACAGGAGAGACAGCCTGGCCCTGGGAGACAGGGTGATCTGTTTTTGCATGTGTAGATGGGACCCGGACCATTTGTCCAATAGGTCCCATTGAAAGGTCCTTGCATGGAACCTGCCGAAGGGGATGGCCTCGTATGAAGCCACCATCTTCCCCAGAACCCTCGTGCAATGATGCACTGAAACCTTTTTTGGCTTCAATAGGTTCCTGACCAGAGCTCCGAGCTCCTGAGCCTTCTCCACTGGAAGAAAAACTCTTTTTTGGTCTGTGTCTAGAATCAGGCCTAAAAAGGTCAGACGCGTTGCAGGGACTAGCTGGGATTTCGGTAAATTGAGAATCCAGCCGTGCCTCTGCAACGTCTTCACGGACAGAGACACGCTGTCCAGCAACTTCTCCCGAGATCTCGCCTTTATGAGGAGATCGTCCAAGTACGGGATAATTGTGACGCCCTGCCTGCGCAGGAGCATCATCATTTCCGCCATTACCTTGGTGAAAATTCTCGGGGCAGTGGAAAGACCAAACGGCAACGTCTGAAATTGGTAGTGACAGTCCTGTACTGCAAATCTCAGGAACGCCTGGTGAGGAGGGAAAATCGGAAAATTAAGGTACGCAACCTTTATGTCCAGGGACACCATCCGATCCCCTCCCTCCAGGCTGGCGATGACCGCTAAGAGCGATTCCATTTTGAACTTGAACCTCTTCAAGTACAGGTTCAGGGATTTCAGATTTAAAATGGGTCTGACCGAACCGTCCGGTTTCGATACCACAAACAGGGATGAATAATAACCCTCTCCTTGCTGGAGATGAGGAACTTCGACTATCACCTGTTGAATGTACAATTTGTGAATTGCAGCTAACACCAGCTCCCTCTCCGACGGGGAAGCCGGCAGAGCCGATTTGAAAAACCGGCGAGGAGGCATGTCTTCGAATTCCAGTCTGTATCCCTGGGAAACAATCTCTATTGCCCAGGGATCCACCTGTGAAAGAACCCAGACGTGGCTGAAAAGACGAAGACGTGCCCCCACGTGATCTGACCCCCCCCCCACGGAAAGCCCCAGCGTCATGCGGTGGACTTTCCGGAAGTAGGGGAGGACTTCTGCTCTTGGAAACTAGCCGAGTGCAGCTTTTTTCCCTTGCCTTTACCTCTGGCAACAAAGGACGATCCTCGTACCTTCTTGCTTTTATTGGAACGAAATGACTGCATTTGATAATGCGGTACCTTCTTAGCATGCTGCGGGGGAACATAAGGTAAAAAATTAGATTTACCGGCCGTAGCAGTAGAGACAAGGTCCGAGAGGCCTTCTCCAAACAACTCCTCCCCCTTGTAAGGCAATGACTCCATATGCCGCTTTGAGTCGGCGTCTCCCGTCCACTGTCGGGTCCACAAGAGTCGCCTAGCAGAAATAGACATAACGTTTATTCTGGAGCTTAATAAACAAATGTCTCTCTGAGCATCCCTCATATACAAGGCAGCATCTCTGATATGCTCAATGGTCATTAGAATGGTATCCCTATCTAAGGTGTCAATCTCCGTAGATAAGGAGTCTGCCCATGCCACGACAGCACTACAAACCCAGGCCGACGCCATGGCCGGTCTAACGATAGTTCCTGAATGTGTGTAAATGTGCTTCATGGTAATTTCCTGCTTGCGATCAGCAGGATCCTTGAGGGAAGCAGTATCCGGAGAAGGCAGTGCCACCTTCTTGGATAAGCGTGTCAGTGCCATGTCTACTTTAGGCGAAGATTCCCATCGTATGCTATCCTTCTGTGGAAAAAGATACGCCATAAGAATCCTTTTGGGAACATGTAGTCTCCTATCCGGAGACTCCCAAGCCTTTTCGCACAATTCGCTTAGCTCAAATGAGGACGGAAACGTGACCTCAGGCTTTTTGCCTTTATACATGTGAACCCTCGTGTCAGGGACAGGGGGTTCCTCAGTGATATGCAAAACCTCTTTTATGGCAATAAACATGTATCGAATACCCTTTGCCACCTTCGGCTGTAATTTTGCATCCTCATAGTCGACACTAGAGTCAGTATCTGTGTCGGTATCTGTGTCAGCGACCTGGGATATGGGGCGCTTTTGAGACCATGAAGGTCCTGGCACCACAGGGACAGGCACAGTCTGGCTACCTGACTGATCCCTAGCCTCAGCCTTGTCTAACCTTTTATGCAGGAGATTCACATTTGCATTTAAGACATTCAGCATATCCACCCAGTCCGGTGTCGGTGTTGCAGACGGCGACCTGACATTCAAACACTCCCCCTCCACATTAAGCGAGCCTTCCTCGTCAAACATGTCGAAACACACGTACCGACACACTTCACACACACAGGGAAACTCCTTTCTGAAGACAGTATCCCCTTTAAGGCCCTTTGGAGAGACAGAGTGAGAGTATGCCAGCACACACCCCAGCGCAATGACCCTGGAGACCAACACAAAATGTTTTTCCCCAGCAGCGCTGTATAATATCTTATCCGCCAATTATGTGCCCCCCCCCCCCCTCTCTTTTAAACACCCCTTCACCGTGTGTAAGCAGGGGAGAGTCCGGGGAACTTCCTCTCAGCGTTCTGTGGAGAGAAAAATGGCGCTGGTGAGTGCTGAGGGAGAAGCCCAGCCCCCTCGGCGGCGGGCTTCGGTCCCGCTCAAATTTGTGTAAAAATGGCGGGGGCTCTTTTATATACATGTACAGTGCCCAGCTGTACATGTATATATCTTTTTGCCATGTTTTGAGGTGTTATTATTGCTGCCCAGGGCGCCCCCCCTGCGCCCTGCACCCATACAGTGACCGGAGTGTGTGAGGTGTGTGGAGCAATGACGCACAGCTGCGGTGCTGTGCGTTACCTCAGTGAAGCCGCTGAAGCTTCTGCCGCCTGAGACGTCTTCTTGCTTCTGTTCTTCTGGCTCTGTGAGGAGAACGGCGGCGTGGCTCCGGGGTGGACGCCCAGGACCAACCTCTGTTCACCCCCTCTGGAGCTAATGGTGTCCAGTAGCCGAGGAAGCAGATCCTATCATTTAAGTAGGTCTGCTCCTCTCTCCCCAGTCCCTCGATGCAGGGAGCCTGTTGCCAGCAGTGCTCCCTGTAAAAATAGAAAAATCCAAACAAAAATGCTTTCTAATGCAAAGAACTCAGGAGAGCTCCCTGCAGTGCGCCCATCTTCCTCTGGGCACAGTGTAAAAACTGAGGTCTGGAGGAGGGACATAGAGGGAGGAGCCAGTGCACACCCAGAATCCAAAGCTTTCTTAAAGTGCCCTATCTCCTGCGGAGCCCGTCTATTCCCCATGGTCCTTACGGAGTCCCCAGCATCCTCTAGGACGTTAGAGAAAATAGAAAATAAAAAAAAACTTTATATTGCAGATCAGCCACGAGAAGGCGATAACACGCAAGTCAAACCACCAAATGCCACCAAAACGCCCTGAAACCAACTTTTGGGTGCCACTATCTCCACGTGTTACAGCAAAATACAATAAAAAAAAACAACACAATTTTAAACCCTCTGATTTAAAGGGGGAAGGTCACCCATGGTTTACTAGCTGTAGTGATACAACAAGGCCCAACATATCCTGCAAATCATAGGAATACCCAAGAATGCGGCCACTCCGACGTATAGACAGGTTCTCATGACGAAAATGTAGATGTATTAAAGATCGATGTTGATCGATTAAAAATTGGTTTTACATCGAGCAGCATCAATGCTCCATTTCCGGGTCTAAATCACACATTTCATAGAAACTATGTAAAAAAAAAAAAAAGGCTGTTGGTAAATGTACGATTTAGGCCCTGAAAAACCACATATGTTGATCGATTTAAATCGGCTTTAGAATAGATCTTTGGTACAATTACTAATACCCCTCAGAGTACGGCCCTACAGCCAGAACACCTGAAGCTGCTCCCGTCTATGCATGTGCTATAACGTTATAAGTGGCTCTAACAAAAGACGACATTTCTGTTTTTAATAATTGAAGCCTAATAGAAAACAAGAATTCTAAAAATGAATCTGCATGTAACGTGATGTGTAGCAAACCAGCGTCCGGGTCTAGCAAGACCCCAGTGACAATCTTTCATTATTTGCATAGAGCAGTAACTGAAGCCTCTGAAAGCGCCATCCTTGTGCTGCAGTAAGAAAGCCTGCTACCAAAACCAGAAACTTCATGACTGTATGGCAGGGATGGGGAACCTTCGGTCCTCCAGCTGTTGTTGAACAACTACACATACCAGCATGCCTTGCTACAGTTTTAATATTTGGCCATGCTAAAACTGTTGCAGGGCATGCTGGGATGTGTAGTTCAACAACAGCTGGAGGGCCGAAGGTTCCCCATCCCTGCTGTATGGAGAACACTGACCCGATCCCCACTGCAACAGTACCACCTGCTGGCCATACTGTGAAGCACAGGTAATATCAATGCATGTTACACGAACATATTACTAATTATATGAAAGGAAAGAAAATGGAAAGAAGCAGTGTAATTAATATCTATTCCCTAAGAAAAACCCTCATGTGCCATGGGTATGTAAAGAATAAAATGTATTTGTGGTGTACTTTTTTTGTGTGTTTCGCTAATAGGGTACAGATTAAGAACCAGCTCTTTACTCGTTTGACCCCTCTGCCCTGCAAGAGCACTCACCATTTAACACCCATTTTGGACAAACAGTGTATTTTTCAATGGGCGATGGATGTATTCACTAGAGATGAGCGCCTGAAATTTTTCGGGTTTTGTGTTTTGGTTTTGGGTTCGGTTCCGCGGCCGTGTTTTGGGTTCGAACGCGTTTTGGCAAAACCTCACCGAATTTTTTTTGTCGGATTCGGGTGTGTTTTGGATTCGGGTGTTTTTTTCAAAAAACACTAAAAAACAGCTTAAATCATAGAATTTGGGGGTCATTTTGATCCCAAAGTATTATTAACCTCAAAAACCATAATTTACACTCATTTTCAGTCTATTCTGAATACCTCACACCTCACAATATTATTTTTAGTCCTAAAATTTGCACCGAGGTCGCTGTGTGAGTAAGATAAGCGACCCTAGTGGCCGACACAAACACCGGGCCCATCTAGGAGTGGCACTGCAGTGTCACGCAGGATGTCCCTTCCAAAAAACCCTCCCCAAACAGCACATGACGCAAAGAAAAAAAGAGGCGCAATGAGGTAGCTGTGAGAGTAAGATTAGCGACCCTAGTGGCCGACACAAACACCGGGCCCATCTAGGAGTGGCACTGCAGTGTCACGCAGGATGTCCCTTCCAAAAAACCCTCCCCAATCAGCACATGATGCAAAGAAAAAGAAAAGAAAAAAGAGGTGCAAGATGGAATTGTCCTTGGGCCCTCCCACCCACCCTTATGTTGTATAAACAAAACAAGACATGCACACTTTAACCAACCCATCATTTCAGTGACAGGGTCTGCCACACGACTGTGACTGATATGACGGGTTGGTTTGGACCCCCCCCAAAAAAGAAGCAATTAATCTCTCCTTGCACAAACTGGCTCTACAGAGGCAAGATGTCCACCTCATCTTCACCCTCCGATATATCACCGTGTACATCCCCCTCCTCACAGATTATCAATTCGTCCCCACTGGAATCCACCATCTCAGCTCCCTGTGTACTTTGTGGAGGCAATTGCTGCTGGTCAATGTCTCCGCGGAGGAATTGATTATAATTCATTTTAATGAACATCATCTTCTCCACATTTTCTGGATGTAACCTCGTACGCCGATTGCTGACAAGGTGAGCGGCGGCACTAAACACTCTTTCGGAGTACACACTTGTGGGAGGGCAACTTAGGTAGAATAAAGCCAGTTTGTGCAAGGGCCTCCAAATTGCCTCTTTTTCCTGCCAGTATAAGTACGGACTGTGTGACGTGCCTACTTGGATGCGGTCACTCATATAATCCTCCACCATTCTATCAATGTTGAGAGAATCATATGCAGTGACAGTAGACGACATGTCCGTAATCGTTGTCAGGTCCTTCAGTCCGGACCAGATGTCAGCATCAGCAGTCGCTCCAGACTGCCCTGCATCACCGCCAGCGGGTGGGCTCGGAATTCTGAGCCTTTTCCTCGCACCCCCAGTTGCGGGAGAATGTGAAGGAGGAGATGTTGACAGGTCGCGTTCCGCTTGACTTGACAATTTTGTCACCAGCAGGTCTTTCAACCCCAGCAGACCTGTGTCTGCCGGAAAGAGAGATCCAAGGTAGGCTTTAAATCTAGGATCGAGCACGGTGGCCAAAATGTAGTGCTCTGATTTCAACAGATTGACCACCCGTGAATCCTTGTTAAGCGAATTAAGGGCTGCATCCACAAGTCCCACATGCCTAGCGGAATCGCTCCGTGTTAGCTCCTTCTTCAATGCCTCCAGCTTCTTCTGCAAAAGCCTGATGAGGGGAATGACCTGACTCAGGCTGGCAGTGTCTGAACTGACTTCACGTGTGGCAAGTTCAAAGGGCATCAGAACCTTGCACAACGTTGAAATCATTCTCCACTGCACTTGAGACAGGTGCATTCCATCTCCTATATCGTGCTCAATTGTATAGGCTTGAATGGCCTTTTGCTGCTCCTCCAACCTCTGAAGCATATAGAGGGTTGAATTCCACCTCGTTACCACTTCTTGCTTCAGATGATGGCAGGGCAGGTTCAGTAGTTTTTGGTGGTGCTCCAGTCTTCTGTACGTGGTGCCTGTACGCCGAAAGTGTCCCGCAATTTTTCTGGCCACCGACAGCATCTCTTGCACGCCCCTGTCGTTTTTTAAAAAATTCTGCACCACCAAATTCAAGGTATGTGCAAAACATGGGACGTGCTGGAATTTGCCCATATTTAATGCACACACAATATTGCTGGCGTTGTCCGATGCCACAAATCCACAGGAGAGTCCAATTGGGGTAAGCCATTCCGCGATGATCTTCCTCAGTTGCCGTAAGAGGTTTTCAGCTGTGTGCGTATTCTGGAAAGCGGTGATACAAAGCGTAGCCTGCCTAGGAAAGAGTTGGCGTTTGCGAGATGCTGCTACTGGTGCCGCCGCTGCTGTTCTTGCGGCGGGAGTCCATACATCTACCCAGTGGGCTGTCACAGTCATATAGTCCTGACCCTGCCCTGCTCCACTTGTCCACATGTCCGTGGTTAAGTGGACATTGGGTACAACTGCATTTTTTAGGACACTGGTGAGTCTTTTTCTGACGTCCGTGTACATTCTCGGTATCGCCTGCCTAGAGAAGTGGAACCTAGATGGTATTTGGTAACGGGGGCACACTGCCTCAATAAATTGTCTAGTTCCCTGTGAACTAACGGCGGATACCGGACGCACGTCTAACACCAACATAGTTGTCAAGGACTCAGTTATCCGCTTTGCAGTAGGATGACTGCTGTGATATTTCATCTTCCTCGCAAAGGACTGTTGAACAGTCAATTGCTTACTGGAAGTAGTACAAGTGGGCTTACGACTTCCCCTCTGGGATGACCATCGACTCCCAGCGGCAACAACAGCAGCGCCAGCAGCAGTAGGCGTTACACGCAAGGATGCATCGGAGGAATCCCAGGCAGGAGAGGACTCGTCAGAATTGCCAGTGACATGGCCTGCAGGACTATTGGCATTCCTGGGGAAGGAGGAAATTGACACTGAGGGAGTTGGTGGGGTGGTTTGCGTGAGCTTGGTTACAAGAGGAAGGGATTTACTGGTCAGTGGACTGCTTCCGCTGTCACCCAAAGTTTTTGAACTTGTCACTGACTTATTATGAATGCGCTGCAGGTGACGTATAAGGGAGGATGTTCCGAGGTGGTTAACGTCCTTACCCCTACTTATTACAGCTTGACAAAGGGAACACACGGCTTGACACCTGTTGTCCGCATTTCTGGTGAAATACCTCCACACCGAAGAGCTGATTTTTTTGGTATTTTCACCTGGCATGTCAACGGCCATATTCCTCCCACGGACACCAGGTGTCTCCCCGGGTGCCTGACTTAAACAAACCACCTCACCATCAGAATCCTCCTGGTCAATTTCCTCCCCAGCGCCAGCAACACCCATATCCTCCTCATCCTGGTGTACTTCAACACTGACATCTTCAATCTGACTATCAGGAACTGGACTGCGGGTGCTCCTTCCAGCACTTGCAGGGGGCGTGCAAATGGTGGAAGGCGCATGCTCTTCACGTCCAGTGTTGGGAAGGTCAGGCATCGCAACCGACACAATTGGACTCTCCTTGTGGATTTGGGATTTCGAAGAATGCACAGTTCTTTGCTGTGCTGCTTTTGCCAGCTTGAGTCTTTTCATTTTTCTAGCGAGAGGCTGAGTGCTTCCATCCTCATGTGAAGCTGAACCACTAGCCATGAACATAGGCCAGGGCCTCAGCCGTTCCTTGCCACTCCGTGTGGTAAATGGCATATTGGCAAGTTTACGCTTCTCCTCCGACAATTTTATTTTAGGTTTTGGAGTCCTTTTTTTACTGATATTTGGTGTTTTGGATTTGACATGCTCTGTACTATGACATTGGGCATCGGCCTTGGCAGACGACGTTGCTGGCATTTCATCGTCTCGGCCATGACTAGTGGCAGCAGCTTCAGCACGAGGTGGAAGTGGATCTTGATCTTTCCCTAATTTTGGAACCTCAACATTTTTGTTCTCCATATTTTAATAGGCACAACTAAAAGGCACCTCAGGTAAACAATGGAGATGGATGGATTGGATACTAGTATACAATTATGGACGGGCTGCCGAGTGCCGACACAGAGGTAGCCACAGCCGTGAACTACCGCACTGTACTGTGTCTGCTGCTAATATATAGACTGGTTGATAAAGAGATAGTATACTCGTAACTAGTATGTATGTATAAAGAAAGAAAAAAAAACCACGGTTAGGTGGTATATACAATTATGGACGGGCTGCCGAGTGCCGACACAGAGGTAGCCACAGCCGTGAACTACCGCACTGTACTGTGTCTGCTGCTAATATATAGACTGGTTGATAAAGAGATAGTATACTCGTAACTAGTATGTATGTATAAAGAAAGAAAAAAAAAACACGGTTAGGTGGTATATACAATTATGGACGGGCTGCCGAGTGCCGACACAGAGGTAGCCACAGCCGTGAACTACCGCACTGTACTGTGTCTGCTGCTAATATAGACTGGTTGATAAAGAGATAGTATACTACTAATATTATATATACTGGTGGTCAGGTCACTGGTCACTAGTCACACTGGCAGTGGCACTCCTGCAGCAAAAGTGTGCACTGTTTAATTTTAATATAATATTATGTACTCCTGGCTCCTGCTATAACCTATAACTGGCACTGCAGTAGTGCTCCCCAGTCTCCCCCACAATTATAAGCTGTGTGAGCTGAGCAGTCAGACAGATATATAATATATATAGATGATGCAGCACACTGGCCTGAGCCTGAGCAGTGCACACAGATATGGTATGTGACTGACTGAGTCACTGTGTGTATCGCTTTTTTCAGGCAGAGAACGGATATATTAAATAAACTGCACTGTGTGTCTGGTGGTCACTCACTATATAATATATTATGTACTCCTGGCTCCTGCTATAACCTATAACTGGCACTGCAGTAGTGCTCCCCAGTCTCCCCCACAATTATAAGCTGTGTGAGCTGAGCAGTCAGACAGATATATATAATATTATATATAGATAATAGATGATGCAGCACACTGGCCTGAGCCTGAGCAGTGCACACAGATATGGTATGTGACTGACTGAGTCACTGTGTGTATCGCTTTTTTCAGGCAGAGAACGGATATATTAAATAAACTGCACTGTGTGTCTGGTGGTCACTCACTATATAATATATTATGTACTCCTGGCTCCTGCTATAACCTATAACTGGCACTGCAGTAGTGCTCCCCAGTCTCCCCCACAATTATAAGCTGTGTGAGCTGAGCAGTCAGACAGATATATATAATATTATATATAGATAATAGATGATGCAGCACACTGGCCTGAGCCTGAGCAGTGCACACAGATATGGTATGTGACTGAGTCACTGTGTGCTGTGTATCGCTTTTTTCAGGCAGAGAACGGATTATAAATAAAACTGGTGGTCACTATCAGCAAAACTCTGCACTGTACTGAGTACTCCTAATGCTCCCCAAAATTAGTAAATCAAGTGTCTCTCTAATCTATTCTAAACGGAAAGGACGCCAGCCACGTCCTCTCCCTATCAATCTCAATGCACGTGTGAAAATGGCGGCGACGCGCGGCTCCTTATATAGAATCCGAGTCTCGCGATAGAATCCGAGCCTCGCGAGAATCCGACAGCGTCATGATGACGTTCGGGCGCGCTCGGGTTAACCGAGCAAGGCGGGAAGATCCGAGTCGCTCGGACCCCTGAAAAAAAACATGAAGTTCTGGCGGGTTCGGATTCAGAGAAACCGAACCCGCTCATCTCTAGTATTCACACGTTACAGTTATTCTACAAGGGTTCGGTATGGATTACCGGCGGACGGGATGCCGGCTGTCAAAATCCCGACAGTGGCATCCAATCCGCCAGATGCCCGCAGCCGGGCGAGCGCTAAGAGCCCCCTTGCAGGCTCGCTGCTCTTGCCACAGGGTCTATTCCCACTCTATGGGTGTCATGGACACCCACGAGTGGGAATAGCCCTGTTGCTCACTGGGCTCGATTCAGGTCCCAACGCAACAGCTAAAATTCTGCAGACTAGCCACGGCCGATATTGTGCGCAAGCGCTGGAACTGTACTGCACATGTATAGTACGGGTTCTGCGTCATTGGACCCAGTACAGCTGTAGACATCAAGTGACCGACAGTCTCTAGCCATTTGGGGGCCAGGGAGGGGGCGGTGATGGTAGCCGTTACACAAGATGGAGGTGTGTTGCCTCCATTTTGTGGGAGTACTGTGGCCACTTTATAAGGCACACCTGCTCGTTATTGCAGATATCCGATTACCAACTTGCTAACGCAGATATCTAATCAGCCAATCAGGAAGCAGCAACTCAATACATAAAAGCATGCAGACATGGTCAAGGGGTTCAGCTGTTGTTCAGACCAAACAACAGAATTGGGAAGAAAAGTGATTAAAGTGAAGTTGATCTTGCAATGGTAGCTGGTGCCATATTGCTGGGCCTCCGCACGTTAACAGCAAAAAGGCAGGTTCTGCTTGCAGCCTCTGGAGGTACAAGCAGGATCTGCCTACCACAATAGGTGGATAAATGCACAACGAGAGCTGCCAAAGGCTAACTGAATCCACCCCTTGGTGTAAATAACATGAATCCATCGATCCATCCTGCCTTGGGTCAACAGTTTGGGCTGGCAGTGCCGTCAAGAGTGGTGATGGGCCTCTGGCATATATTTTTAAAGGAGTATGAGCTGCCGCACCCACTGCATGGGGGAAGGGGGACGCTGGGGGCTTATCCGCAGCGGCAGAGTCCTCCCTGGACCCTTGTGTGCTGTGTTGGGGAGCCCGGGCACAGGTAAAGAGTCCCCTTCCCTCTTTTGGAACGGGCTGGTGGTGGTGTAAATGTATGAGGAATATTTTCTTAGCACACATCAGACACCAAATACATTTCCAACCCATATTTCCATGTGTGTGTCTCTGAAATCGGCACTCATAAGCAAAATAAAAACATTGCTCAACTACATACGACATAGACACGTCGTGTGATGCTGACAGTGTGAAAGGCAGGATTTATTTCACTTTCTCTTCCAACTGAAAGCGCCAAAGTTATATTTAGCAGCTGTATCACGCAACGGAACAGCCTCAGGGTATCAGCGTGTACAATGCACAAAAACGGAGCCAATAGGCCGGGTAACCGTACTCTACTCATACACTGGTAACTATGGGGTACATTTACTAAGCAGTGATAAGAACGGAAAAGTGAGCCAGTGGAGAAATTTCCCCATCAACCAATCAGCAGCTCTGTATCATTTTATAGTATGCAAATTATAGATGTTACTTCAGTGCTGATTGGTTGCCATGGGCAACTTCTCCACTGGCTCACTTCTCTGCTCTTATCACTGCTTAGTAAATGTACCCCTAAATGTTTGCCTTGCTTGTAACTCTACAGAGGATGGTGCTGAAATTAAATCACTTTGGTGGAAATTCTGCTAGAATTCCTTGTTCCATACAATGTCCTTTGAAAAGAGAGAAAACAAAAAAGGAGGACGTCTTAATATATAACTGCATAACTCTGCAGCAGAGCGTCACGTACAGAATACTCCCCAAATCAGCACACAAAGGGGCCAATTCAGACCTGATCGCTAGGCTGCGTTTTCATACAGCGAGCAATCAGGTCTAAACTGCGCATGCACCGCAATGCGCAGGCGTGCCGCACGGGTACAAAGCGGATCGCCGCTAAGTGATGGGTTTGTGCGAAGAATCCATTCGCACGGCCGTTCGCAAGAAGACTGACAGGAAGAGGGCGTTTGTGGGTGGCAACTGAACGTTTTCTGGGAGTGGTCGGAAAAACGCAGGCGTGTCCAAGTGTCTGAAGAGAGGGTTCCTGACGTCAGCTCCGGTCCTGGACAGGCTGAAGTGATCGCAGCGGCTGAGTAAGTCCAGGGCTGCGCAGAGACCGCACAAAATCTGTTTGCACAGCTCTGCTACACATACGTTCACACACTTGCAAAGTGAAAATACACTCCCCTATGGCGACTATGCGAATGCAGGACTGCAAAAAAAAACCCTAGCGAGCGAACAGGTCTGAATTAGCCCCAATATTCATTGAAATCGTCACTAATTATATACCCCCTTCCTCCTTTGTGTCTTGTCATCTGATGCCTTCTTAATGCTGCAGTGATATAGGCACTGATACCAATGAGTTTGGTTATCCGCTTATCGTAACAGTTTTTCAAGGAAATCTCACCAATGCACCTGAGTGATACTATCCTGGAGCGGTAAGAGTTAAGGGGGTTATATACTAAGCCTTGGAGAGAGATAAAACGGACGGAGATAAAGTGCCAGCCAATCAGCTGCTACCTGCCACTTTACAGGCTGTCTTTGAAAAATGACAGTCGACAGCTGATTGGCTGGTACGCCTACTTTATCTCTCTCCATCTGCTCCTACGTTACCAGTACATGCAGCAGATGCCCTGGCTTGGGGGGTGGTATTCATGTGACCGCCGGTCAGCTGACCGACAGTCACATGACCTCCTCCACCAGCCCGACGGGTCACTGTCCCGATGGTCGGCATGCCGACCAACAGGGACTATTTCCACTCGTGGGTGTCCACGACACCCATAGAGTGGGAATAGAACCCGTGGTGACCGCAGGTCGTCACCGAGCCCGCAGCGTGGCGAGCGCATCGAGCCCGCAAGGGGCTTGCTGCACTCGCCCCTCCCCGCCGGGATCCCGGCGTCGGTATGCTGCCGGGATCCCGGCGTCGGTAAGCTGACCGGCGGTCAGGAGACCGCCGGTCAACCGTACTACACCCGGCTTGGGCTATTCAGATACATTTGATATAGGCTAAAAATGGGGACAACAAAAAAAGTTCAAATTAGCGTACAAATATGGAAAGGAATATTCCAGAACTGTCGAAAGTTGAAAAAATGCTTTACTCAGTTAATAGAACATTTTTTTCAATTATTATTTTATTTTATTTGTGGTTATCGCCACCCTGATAAGTGAAAGCCAACCGAAGCTTACTGCCAGCAAGGGAAAGGCATTCGCCGGTGGCAACGGACAACTGATAATGATTCCACTGTCCACATAATCTGCTATGAACGGTAAACGGACATCTGATAATGGAGAGGCGCCTTCGGAGTATTTCTGTAGTATCAATGGTTCTGATTACACTCCAACAAAATATCCATCAGGACGGGGCATCCAGAGGTCGGGGCGTGTGCACTGCACAGTGACAGATTGGCTGCGACTCTTGTTTAATCAGGTGTTGCAAACACTACACACCCACAATGCGAGACAACTGTGAACTGGCCATCAACGGGTCAGGTAATAGTGACAGGGGAGGGGGTGGTGGCGTTATATCTCCCCGTGACTCACAGCGGAGCAAAGCTGCTTATTCCCCCTTCAATAATGCCTCCCAAAAGCAGGGGGGGGGGGCACAGTAATGGAGATACGGCCTGGTTACAAGGTTGGATAACCCACGCTATCACTGCCATCTTGGCAGTCAGGAGGGAAGAACTGTCTACATGTGGACTTTGAAACCAAATTAATAAATGACTTGCTTGTCTACTATCTCGCCGCGCTGGGAGGTTGGACAATCTCGGAAGTAGAAATACCAAGTACACAACATCCGCAATATCAAAGGCTCCGAGCTGGAGGTGTGAGAAGTCCTTTAACATTAAGAGGCCGTTCCAAGAATCTAAATAGAGATAAACTCTGAAGTAAAAGTGTGTGTCTATAGCTGGGTACATACTAGACAGATACATTGGGGCAGATGTATTAACCTGGAGAAGAGATAAAGCAGTGATAAGTGGAAGGAGATAACGCACCAGCCAATCATTACGGATTTGAAAAATGACAGTTAGGAGCTGATTGGCTGGTGCGTTATCACCTTGCACTTATCACCGCTTTATCACTTCCCCAGGCTTATTACATCTGCCCCATTGTGTGTTCTAGAGACAAACAATATGGGCCGGATGTAACGCAGTGCGAGGCGGCTGGAGCTCCGAGATTCCGGCCAAAATTGTACGTTTCGGGTTTTTTTAAGTGGCGATTATTTACTAGGCAGAATCAACCTGTCAATAATTGTCGCTTGGATGTATCAAATATCGCATGCAGTGATAGAGCTTGTGAGAAAGATCTGTCCTGCCAATTCCCTCCGCACTTACTAAAAATAATACTATATTAAAGGCTTGGAGTAGAATTTAGCAAATTCTCCTCCAATTCCCTCTTAGTACATTTAGGGGATACTAAAATAATGTGAACAGGTTGGGAAAACACCCTTTTTCACATTATTTTAGTAAAAATTATATTCAGAATTATACACAGCTGGAAATACACCTGTACTACAGTGGTATGGGTGGTTGGGTCGACCAAACTTAGGTAGACAGTCATTAGGTCGACCACTATTGGTCGACATGCAGGTTTGCTAGGTCGACAGGGTTGCTAGGTGATCATGGTCTATAGGTCGACATGTGTTAGGTCGACATGAAAAAGGTCGACATGAGTTGTTTGTTTTTTTGGTGTTGTTTTCATCGTAGAGTGACCGGAAACCCAAATTAGTGCACCATGTCACCGTTCCCAATTGTAGTCCAAGTGGATTGTAAAGTATGAAAAAGTTGAAAACATGAAAGAAAGAAAAAATTGTGGAAAAACTCATGTCGACCTTTTTTCACGTCGACCTAGCAACCCTGTCGACATACTGCATGTCGACCAATAGTGGTCGACATAATGACTGTATCCCATACTACAGTAAGACGCCCTAAATAGCAATGAAATAAGAAAAAGTTAAAGTGAAGGAGGTTTATTAACAAAAACTATAAGCCATGGAATATCCCCCAGAATCCTTTGCATTGCAGTGCTGCCTATAGTAGAGGTAGATCAATTAATTCAGAGGCATTTCAACAGTTTGTGCACCATTTGCCCAAACTTTGGTACTAGCCACACTCTGAAAACAGGATGCTGCCTCCAGCTCCATATAATTAATAACAATAATAATAATAATAATAATAATAATAATAATTTTATTTATATAGCGCTCTTTCTCCAACAGGACTCAAGGCGCTTAACAGATACATAGCATAATATAGTACAGAAAATAATGAAGTACAGAACAGCTTTTAATAAAATACAGAAGCATGTAGATACTAAAGGGACATTATGGAAATGCTGAGTGAACAGGAAAGTCTTGAGTCTACTTTTGAAGGATTCTATAGTTGGGGCCTCTCGCACTTTGCGGGGAAGTGAGTTCCATAGAGTCGGAGCCGCATGACTAAAAGCTCGACCCCCAGATGAATTACGGAAGATTCTAATTGGAAAAGAATGGACAGGATGTCATGGAATAATAATTGGGCTGTGAGAATAACCACTTTGCCGGTAGATAGCTAAAAACATGGTTGCCTCCAGAATTTGTGGGCGTTTTTGTTTGTTTGTTTGTTTGTTTGTTTTTTTACTTAGTACAAGCAATATAATAAGTGCTCGGTAATAAATTGCCAATTGTGAGGCGAAATTCAGCCATATGCAGGGAACTCTCAATTTATGTAGCTTGATATGCCTTCAACCTATAGACTGAAAGGACACAATGGTGGTAGTTTTTGTCACGGTAATCTTAAGGGGAGTACTCACGGAGCGATCGCTGCTTAAAATCTAAGCAATCTGACTAGATTGCTTAGATTTTAAGCATGATCGCTCCGTGTGTACCCCCTACAGCGATAGCTATGCGCAGTCCCGCGCATCGCTATCGCTGGTGCTCAATCTAGCAGGTCGCTCATTTCAGCCGCTGGGTGAAGTGATCGCCCCCCCCCCCCGTCTCCCCCCGCACGCTCACCACAGATCGCGCTGTGCTGAGCGGTGGGAGAGATGTGTGCTGAGCGGTTCGCTCAGCACACATCTCTCCCGCATTGGCCAGTGAGTACTGGCCTTTGGTAAATAGGTGTCATATTTTTTTTTTTTTTGTTCCCAGTGAACTTTTCACATATTGGGTAATTTTAGCTCCTAGGTCAGGAAGTTAGCGAGAGCTGGAAGGTAAACATCCCCCAGGGTTCTAAAAGTAGTGAGACACCTTGTCATTTTAAAGAGGTTAATTCACATGTCCTTGCTCCTAGGTTGTCTACGCCTAGACAAGGTATGGACAGTCTCGAACAAGGACCAGTGGAGCTGCTGCCCAGTGGAACCAATCATGTTCTAGCTATCATATCTAGTACACTGTAGAAAATGCTAGTAAAAACCGGATTGGTTGCTACGAGCAACACCTTAACTCAAATTCTCTTTCTTCTTCGAACAAGCCAAGCTAAGCATACGTTTCCAGGACTACGCTACATCATAAAACAATTAGGCCCAGATTTCTCAAGCCTTTGTGAGTGATAAATTGCACGATGATAAAATACCAACCTATCAGCTGTCAATTTTGAAACACAGGCTGTAACATGGCAGTTAGGAGCGGATAGGTTGGTACTTTATCATAGTGAAATTTATCACTCTCCAAGGCTTGATAAATCTTGAGCTTATTTTTTGATTCTTCACAGATCCGGGCTAAATCAGATAGAACGTGAGCCAGAGATAATGATCTTTCTCATTTTATCCGAGCAGCGTAGCCTGGGAGTGACAGGTCCACGCTTGTAGATCTTGTGAGGGAACGCCCAAAGTGTTAGAGGGATCTGAAATGTGAATCTTCCCAGTAATAAGAAGGGAGGGAAGCGCGGAGGGTTTTATAACACAAACTTCCATGACATTCCAAACTAGGGTAGAATCATTTAACGGCAGTACAGTAAAACATAAATGATTACGTTGCGTAAAATAATTACAGCTGAATTCTGCAATGCATTGGGTTAGACACCATTGCATTGTCTCAATTAAACTCAGCGTCTTCATGCTCCTTTACCTGCTTAACTGGCTAATATTTTGTCCAAAAATGTTAATACAATTGTTGATCTTTTTATTTAATTTTCAAATTTTGTAAGTAATACCTTTTTAAATCTGATTCAGAATAATTTTACTAACATATATACAGATGTTGATAAAACCATACAGAATAAAAAAGTTACATAGCTCATTTACATAATTTGAAAAGTAAAAAAACAAAAACAATATTTAAGACATTTGTGGAATTTTTTTTATGGTTAAAAGAATTTTGATGGAAGTAATAAGGCAGTGGCGGCAAAAATGCAGGCATGTTGCAATTGATTTAGGGGTGTGTCACGGCTTGCAACGGATATCCCGTACTACGCCATAAAACTGGCTGCAGCGCCTTACTTTCAGCGGCCAAGCTGCGCAACCATAGGGTCAGTCAGAAGGTCGCTGTTTGACTGATGTGGGTCAGATGGTTACGTCATTGTACCCAAATGACGGAACAGAGACACCGATTATGGGCGTTTCAATACAACTCTTAGTGGCTGCGACATTCACATATTTTTTTCACACAGCTGCTGCATACAAATACGCAGTTGTGACAGCATTTGCGTACACCTCTGAAGCAGGCCTAGCAGAAGATGTACTAAACCTTGAAAAAGAGATAAATGACCAATTCCTGACTATGGGCCTTATTCAGATCCTGACGCATAAGCGGTGCATGCTGCAAAGTACCGATGTTCAGTACATTGCGTGCGCGCTGGACCTGTACTGCACATGTGCAATAGGGGGACTGTGACGGCGCACACAAAAGCAGCATCAGACCGTCAGTGATTGACAGTCTGATGCCATTTGGGGGCGACGATGGCTTCCGTTTCTCAAAACAGAGGCGTGTTGCCGCCCTCGCGGGGGAAGGACGAGGCCAGAGATTTCCTGTCGACTTGGCAGCTTCTGTGGCAGCCAGCTTGTGTGACCCCATGGGTCATGCAGCCTACCGGTAGTGTGGCAGATGATCCGATACTGTGTCCTTGGTGTGATGCCCCCTACTGCTGCATTACCATATTACTGCTTCTATGTAAGCAGCAGCGGCCGCTTCTCCAACCACATCTGCCTCAGGCCCTGTCATTTTTCCAACACAGCCTGTAACATGGCAGTTAGGAGCTGATTTGCTGGTTATCCAACTCTCTCCAATGCTTAGTACATCTCCCCCATATATTATATCTTGCAAGCGGTATATAAACATTTTAACTGGTCCCCTTATTTCCATAAGCTGTTCTTACCCACTGTCCAACGCTTGCACATTAACAGTACAAATAAATATTTTCCACAGAATTTAATGGACAAATAAACCTAGAAATTTGCACTATTATTTATACCTAGCTCAACCCAGAGGCTCAATATTAATGGGCCCTACACACTGGCAGATAATACTGAACGTTATGAACGTTCTCGTTCATTAATGAAGGAGAACTCGTTCATATCGTTCAATGTGTAGGCACCAACGATGAACGATGTGCGGCCCAGCGCTCGTTCACCGTTGGTGCCGGGTCGCTTATGCATGCAGGCCAATATGGACAATCTCGTCCATATTAGCATACAGGGCTATGGAGCCGGGTGACGGGGGGAGTTAAGAAACTAAACTCCCCCCGTCACCTTCCCCTCCCCGCCGCCGTGTCGCCCGTCGGCCATATACGCCGTCGGGCAGCTCGGCGGCAGATCGCCAAATGTGTAGGGAGCATTAGATTGCTAGCTCTTCGGCAGACCAATTTTCCTAGTAGTTACCATTGAGGATTAGAGAAATGCGATTTGCCTTTATAGGAGAACACTAAAGTGTTGTCTTACAGAAAGTTGCTACTCAGATTATCCATATACAATTACAGTGACCCATTAATTAAATGGAAAATTTCGACCCATTAAAATTCATGTGTGACTCGCCGTTCCTGACTAACTGGTTTAAGCAATGGGTTTTACTAAGGACATATTCTGGGCACATGCCAAACCTAATAAAAGTGTAATATAATAAACAGCAGGAACTGATGTGTGGTAGTTACTGCAGGTCACTGACCTAAAGAGCGTACAGTACTTCTAGTATTTATTTGTGCAAGGAATTTTATCACCAATAAACCGTGACTCACAATGATATTATTGGTGGAGTGCACTGTAACGCTGACTGGCTGCTATTTTATTGGTCTTAGTTAATACCAAGTCCTTGCACTTTCTAGATATTCCTAGAATTAGTTGGATGTATAAATGTCATTTTATATGGATTCCATAGCAATTTGAATAGAACTTCACCTCACTGTTCTGGACAGGACATCCTGTTCCTTCCTTCCACTATCCCACTTCCCCTCTACGGTATGCGGTTAACATACCGCCCGTCAGGATCCCAGGTGTCTGAATACCAAAGCTGGGATCCCAATGGGGGTACTATACCGCCGTCGGAATACCGTCAAGGTAGGTGATTCCCCCTCTATAGGTGTCCACAACACCCATAAAGGGAGAATAGAACCTGTGGCGAGCAAAGTCACCGAGCCTGCAAGGAACTTTGCGGTGCTCGCCCCGATGTCAGTATACTGACATTCGGCATCCCGTGCGGTGGGATCACATACCGATCCTCCCCCTACACATAATAGCACGGCCCGGCCCTCATTAACCTAATCCCATTGAGCGGACGATGCACTCCCTTCAGAAAGAGCTTTAGAGCACGATACGAGCTGGAATTGAGGACTATTCCTCTATGAGAATACCTGTCCTTGGGAATCTCCACCTTAGCCAGAAACCGCTTGGATCTTAGAGAAAAATGATCCAGAGCCTTTACACCTGTACACATTTTTCAACAGGTCAGCTCAGCTGGGGGCGAAAGGGGGAGTGTTTCAAGAAAGTGAGAATAATGAGTACGTGATTGCGTCATTCTGGCCCCACCACTGCTACACAATGATGTGCTGCGGTGGGTGGAGCTATGATGATTTAATTCAGTGCGAATCGCCTCGACCACCCCACATCGCCCATTTTCATTTGGTAAGTGGGTGGGTTGCGGCCGGCTCCTGGAGACTTGTCCGGTTTTTCCGGTGCTTCCTGGCCGTTTCGGGAGAGCAGGCTATGGAGCTATAAACAGGATCTGCCTTCTGTAACTGGCAGACTATTGCGCAATGCGAGCTGCCAACGGCACTGCATTGAATCTGCCCTTTAATGTTTGGATTTTATATACCTCCAGTTAGCCCTCCGGATTGCACCTTTCCATACCTGTTAAAGGCATCAGTATGATATCCCGGCTGTCGGGGTCCTGGCGGTCAGCAGACCAACGCCGGAATCTTGACAGCTGGAATACCGGCGGCGAGCGCAGCGTGTCTGCTCGCCACGCATGGACCACCACCCAAGAGGGAATTCCGGTCGGCGGTCAGGATTTTACCGGGTGTCGGGATTCCAGCGTCTGTATCCTGACCTCCGAGATCCCCACACCCAGCAAACTGACCGCATACCCTGTTATCCCATAACTTCAGTTCATCTCTCCTGAAATACTATGTGCTGCTGGGAGTATTCCGATAATACAGATTTGAGGGCTCTGTCTCCCTGTCACGACTGGGACTGCATTATCCTGACCTGTTTGGCAGTTGGGAAGTATCTCCCAGTGTATTATGCAAAGCATTCAAGAGGCTTGTTTATTATAACAATGCAAGGCGGTACACAGATCTTATCCAGGTTATAAATTCCAGGAGAGCCTCAGCCATTACCCTCTCCTTTCACGCTGCAAATGCACTTGATATAATCTCTTGGGAGTATATGACTCCAGGCAATGGGTATTTCAAGGAATTTCCTGAAAAGTAATATACCTTTATACATGGACCCTTCAGTGGACATCCTGATATAGTTTATATTAGTAACGGTACCAGTTAGGCTTGTCGCCCTATATCCCTTTACCTTTGCCCTGGCATTACGCGCTGAAGCAGCCAATTCTTTACCGGTTTTCTTACAAAAGTGCAAACAATTGCATCACAACATGGATTGCCAGGGAAGAAATGTAACCCCTTTAGATGGATTTACTCCATTCACTACAGATAACACACAAGCAAAGACACAGGAACACGGAGCCCCAGGCCGGCGGGGGAGGGACACACCTGCATTTTTTAAAGAAAATATATTGCAAAATTCCGGCAAAAACAGAGTGAGCCAGAGTAATTTAGAAGTATGAAGAATATGTCCTACACACCCTGTTCTAACTCGGTCAGATATTTATTTAACACAGACGGAGTTTTCTTAAGCCCTCTTTGAACATTCAGTAATAGCTTTCATATGCACAAGCACTAGACATGTCCCCATGTGACACAGCCACACCCCCAGTGCAGCATGGCCACGCCTTCTTACCCGCCTGTGCTGCATCGTGAATAACCTAAACCAGTGGTTTCCAAACTTTTTGAATTACGGCGCCCTAGAGTATCAGAATTTTTTTTCACGGCACCCCTAGGCCAAACATTTCTTATTGAGAAATTTAGAAAGAAGTATTAAATTAAGTAGATTGTGTTTATAGGTCATCCTTAGGCTGAATCGTGTGGTGAGGGACAAGATTTGCTTCTGTTTGTCCCCATATTTTATGACTGCCAGCTACTAGCACTAGTTTTGCCTATTATATTGACCATAAATAATTTGAATTGGTCCTGGACTACCAATCCGAGGCACCCCTGCAAGTGTCCCGAGGCACCCCAGGGAGCCATGGCACACAGTTTGGGAACCACTGACCTAAACGTTGGATAATAAGTTCTCATGCCAAGACAATGGTTGACCCCCCCACTGGTGCGCTTACTTTAAAACAAAAATAAGAGAAACACAAAGTAAATTTACACTGCACACTGAACCATAAATTCCAACATCGTCTTTGCACATCTAGTCATGCCATGGTATCCGTCAGATGGTCGACAATGTTAAGGTCGACACTCATTAGGTTGACCACTATTGGTCGACAGTGACATGGTCGACATGTACAAATGGTCGACACATGAAAATGTTTGACACATGAAAGGTCGCCGTGAGTTTTTAAATTTTTTGCTTTTTTGGAACTTTTTCATACTTTACAATCCATGTGGACTACGATTGTGAACGGTAACCTTGCCCGAAGCATGGCGAGTGAAGCGAGCCATGCGAGGGGACGTGGTGCACTAATTGGGGTTCCCCGTCACTTTACACAGAAAACGACACCAAAAAAAGTACAAAAACTCACGACGACCTTTTCATGTGTCGAACTTTTGTCCATGTCAATGTCGACCAATAGTGGTCGACCTGAGTGTCGACCTTAACAGTGTCGACCATTCATACCGGAACCTCATGCCATTCGGGGATTACGGGTCTGTGCCCCAGGCTCTAGGGATGTGACTGCGGAATATGAAGTGCTGAGCCACCAAATGCGCACAAGTGTGAGGCACAGTTCATAACATTTCAATATGCAAAAGAATATGCTGGAGCTATATAAGTACATTTTAATAAATAAATAACCAGAGGTTAAAGTGAGCCAGAACGGGGCGAAACTGCGTTTCATTTGGAGCTTCCGGGCGCCCACTGAGATTGTGTTACCAGCGGGCGCCCGGCTCCTTCCTCTCAGCGGCTGAGCTCCCACTTCCGGCTCCCGAGTCCCGCAGAGTGCACTATGGGAGAGACGTCATGACGCCTCTCCCAAAGTTCCTATGAGCGGGGCGGGCAGGTGGAGTTCAGCAGTCCGGAAGCAGGAGCGGAGCTAGTGAGTATTGTGGGTGTGTGTGTGTGTGTGTGTGTGTGTGTGTGTGTGTGTGTGTGTGTGTGTGTGTGTGTGTAAGCTGCGCTACAGGGGGGGACCAACTGGGGGCGTATCTACTGGGGAAAAACCAACTGGGGGTAGAACTACTGAGGCAGAACTACAGGGGGGCAGAACTACAGGGGGGCATTGCATAGGGGGCACTTAATAAGAGGCATCACTCCTGGGGACATAAGGGGCACTACTACTGGGGGCACCAGTACTACGGGCTCTAGATCAGGGGCACTACCACTACCGTGGGCATTGCATAAGGGGCACTACTACTGAGGGCATTGTAGCTGTGGGCATTATGTGTATTTGGGGTGCTACTACTATGGGCTTTATGTATAAGGGGCATTAATATGCGTCATACCATGAATAAGGGACACTACTATGTTGTGTAATGTGAATAAGATTGTGCTACTGTGCGGCGTCATTTGAATTATGACCCTTTATTTGAGAGGGGGGTGTTAGGGGGGGGGGGGGGGAAGAATCCCAGTGGTGGAAGTCCAGATTGCAGATTGTGGGGGAGTGATGCCATGAGTCGGTGCTGTGCCATCCTCCGTACGATACCGCCATTCGTGGCACTGTGCCGCTGGATGTGGCCCAAGATAACACAATACAGCAAGGGCCCGGACAGCCCACCTCACTTGGTAAGCGGGAGGGTTCTGGAGGCTGGTCTATTCGCGAGTCTCCCAAACAAAGATGTAAGGTGCATGTGGAGTCGCTGGGATAATGGTACGCTCCAATCCGATGCGATATGTTCTGCGTGGGGTGGTGGGATGGGGTTACCAACCGAGTTCAAGCAAAGCTTGATATAGATGAAAATGTGCCCAAAACTCTGAAAACTGGATTTCCTGGCTTTTGGACACATTCTTTTACTTTAGTACATCCCGTCCAGAGAGAGATAAAATGGAGAGAGATAAAATGCCAGTCAATCATCTTCTAACTGACATTTTACCGGCTGCATTTGAAAAATGAGTTAGGAGCTGATTGGTTGGTACTTTATCTCTCTCCACTTTATCTCCAAGCTTTGATAAATCTCCCCTAAACTAAATTGTCACATCAAATTTAGCGTTACCCACCGGGCCCAAGCTCCAGAATGTAGCACATTCCGGAGCTTGATACATATGGGAATGCAGCCAAAACTCTGAAAACAGAATTTTCGGACCCATTTCTGCCGTTAGGGGGTCATTCCGAACCGTTCGCACGCAGCGGTGCTAACAGGCCGGGACTGTGGCTGCGCGGCGGCGCCAGCGCAGAAAGTGATTGCAGCGGCGATCGCAAGAAGATTGACGGCGGGGAGGCATTCCGGGGCATCTACTCACCGTTTTCTGGGCGTGGAGATCTGAACGCAGGCGTGTCCAGGCGTTTGGAGGGCGGAGTCTGACATCAATCCCAGGACCTTCGTCGCTGGATCTGTCGCACAGGTTAAGTAAGTCTGACCCTGGTCTTGTTTTGCAGGAAACTTTTTTACAATAGCAGGGATGCACAAGCATCCGCAGCCCTGCTATGCTAAAATACACTCCCCCATGGGCGGCATCAGGTTGATCGCACGAGCAGCAAAAAGTTGCTACGTGCGATCAACTCGGAATGAGTGCCTTAGTACTGTACATCCTGGCCAATTTTCTCAGAAATGTTTTGAAAATATACTGGACGCTACTGGGCGGAGACAGGGAGGTGGCTTAGCGGACGCACGAGATGGGCGTGTTATGGGAGTGGCACTGAAACCAAAATATTGTATCGTGATTTCTTCTCATTAAAAATTAAACCAATCCGTTTTATAACCATTAATGGATATTCTGCAAATGCTTCACATAATTATCTCTAGGCCACATTCTTCATAAGGAATGAAAGAAAAATAAATACTAAATAAAGAATACAATTGGAACCGGAATACGACCTCTGGACAAATAACCATGTAATCCACCTGTACGGATGATGATTAACAGACGTTTGTGCAAGAACAGCCCAGAAACAATTCATGTCCTTGGGCAGCTCATTTATAAAAGGAGAATATTGATCAATTCTGTGTCTCTGCTCATGGATTACATTTTCACAGAAAATGCAGCGACTACAAATCCCAGCAGTCTCCTGTAGCCAGTATAAACTTGTGTCACGTGACTGATTGCTGAGCTCCAAATCTCTGCATGGTCATGACCTCTATTGTGATCAGTGCACAATCTGTGTGGAGTCTGTATGTTCTCCCCATGTCTGCCTCTGGTCACTGCAGTTTCAGTTTCTTCCTACGATACTGTGTGGCTTTGTGGGGTAGAGGATTAAGAACTATGGGTCAGGGTCATGGACAGATGTAAATAATTAAAATAAGATTTTACTCACCGGTAAATCTATTTCTCGTAGTCCGTAGTGGATGCTGGGACTCCGTAAGGACCATGGGGATTAGCGGCTCCGCAGGAGACTGGGCACAACTAAAGAAAGCTTTAGGACTACCTGGTGTGCACTGGCTCCTCCCACTAAGACCCTCCTCCAGACCTCAGTTAGGATACTGTGCCCGGAAGAGCTGACACAATAAGGAAGGATTTTGAATCCCGGGTAAGACTCATACCAGCCACACCAATCACACCGTATAACTCGTGATACTATACCCAGTTAACAGTATGATAACAACTGAGCCTCTCAACAGATGGCTCAACAATAACCCTTTAGTTAGGCAATAACTATATACAAGTATTGCAGACAATCCGCACTTGGGATGGGCGCCCAGCATCCACTACGGACTACGAGAAATAGATTTACCGGTGAGTAAAATCTTATTTTCTCTGACGTCCTAAGTGGATGCTGGGACTCCGTAAGGACCATGGGGATTATACCAAAGCTCCCAAACGGGCGGGAGAGTGCGGATGACTCTGCAGCACCGAATGAGCAAACTCTAGGTCCTCCTCAGCCAGGGTATCAAACTTGTAGACTCTTGCAAGTGTTTTAACCCGACCAAGTAACAGCTCGGCAAATTTGTAAAGCCGAGACCCCTCGGGCAGCCGCCCAAGAAGAGCCCACTTTCCTCGTGGAATGGGCTTTCACAGATTTAGGGTGCGGCATTCCAGCCGCAGAATGTGCAAGTTGAATCGTGCTACAGATCCAGCGAGCAATAGTCTGCTTAGAAGCAGGAGCACCCAGCTTGTTGGGTGCACACAGGATAAATAGCGAGTCAGTTTTCCTGACTCCAGCCGTCCTGGAAACATATACTTTTCAGGGCCCTGACTACGTCCAGAAAACTTGGAATCCTCCAAGTCCAAAGTAGCCGCAGGCACCACAATAGGTTGGTTCACATGAAAAACTGATACCACCTTAGGAAGGAATTGGGAACGAGTCCTCAATTCCGCCTTATCCATATAGAATACAGATAAGGGCATTTGTATGACAAAAGCCGCCAATTCTGATACACGCCTGGACGACGCCACGGCCCACAGCATGACCACTTTCCACGTGAGGTATTGTAGCTCCACGGATTTAAGTGGCTCAACTCAATGCGACTTCAGGAAATCCAACACTACGTTGAGATCCTACGGTGCCACTGGAGGCACAAACGGGGGTTGACTATGCAGCACTCCCTTAACAAAAGTCTGAACTTCAGGCAGTGAAGCCAGTTCTATTTTGGAAGAAAATCGATAGAGCCGAAATCTGGACCTTAATGGAACCCAATTTTAGGCCCATAGTCACCTCTGACTTGTAGGAAGTGCAGAAAACGACCTAGCTGAAATTCCTCCTTTGGGGCCTTACTGGCCTCACAGCACGCAACATATTTCCGCCATATGCGGTGATAATGGTTTGCGTTCACTTCTTTCCTAGCTTTAAATAGCGTAGGGATAACTTCCTCCGGAATGCCCTTTTCCTTCAGGATCCGGCGTTCAACCGCCATGCCGTCAAACGCAGCCGCGGTACGTCTTGGAACAGACAGGTCCCCTGCTGCAGCAGGTCCTGTCTGAGCGGCAGAGGCCATGGGTCCTCTGAGATCATTTCTTGGAGTTCTGGGTACCAAGCTCTTCTTGGCCACCCGGAACAATGAGTATAGTTCTTACTCCTCTCCTTCATATTATTCTCATTACCCTGGGTATGAGAGGCAGAGAAGGGAACACATACACTGACTGGTACACCCACGGTGTTACCAGAGCGTCTACAGCTATCGCCTGAGGGTCCCTTGACCTGGCACAATATCTTTGTAGCTTTTTGTTGAGGCGGGACGCCATCCTGTCCACCTGTGGCCTTTCCCCACGGTCTACAATCATTTGGAAGACTTCTGGATGAAGTCCCCACTCTCTCGGGTGGAGGTCGTGTCTGCTGAGAAAGTTCTCAGTTGTTCACTCCGGGAATGAACACTGCTGACAGTGCTAACACATGATTTTCCGCCCATCGGAGAATCCTTGTGGCTTCTGCCATCGCCATCCTGCTTCTTGTGCCGCCCTGTCGGTTTACATGAGCGACCGCCGTGATGTTGTCTGACTGGATCAGCACCGGCCGGTGTTGAAGCAGGGGTCTAGCCTGACTTAGGGCATTGTAAATGGCCCAAAGTTCCAGAACATTTATGTGTAGGGAAGTCTCCTGAATTTTCCATAGGCCTTGGAAGTTTCTTCCCTGTGTGACTGCCCCCCAGCCTTGAAGGCTGGTATCCGTGGTCACCAGGACCCAGTCCTGTATGCCGAATCTGCGGCCCCCTAGAAGATGTGCAGTCACCACCACAGCGACACCCTGGCCCTTGGAGACAGGGTTATCCGCCGATGCATCTGAGAATGCGACCCGGACCACTTGTCCAACAGATCCCACTGGAAGATCCTTGCATGGGACTTGGCGAATGGAAATTCTTCGTAAGAAGCTACCATCTTTCCCAAGGCTCGCGTGCATAGATGCACCGATACCTGTATTTGTATTAGGAGGTCTCCGTCTAGAGACGCCAACTCCTTGGATTTCTCCTCCGGGAGAAACCCTTTTTATCCTGTTCTGTGTCCAGAACCATACCCAGGAACAGTAGACGCGTCGTAGGAACCAGCTGTGACTTTGGAATATTCAGAATCCAGCCGTGCTGTTGTAGCACTTCCCGAGATAGTGCTACTCCGACGAACAACTGCTCCCTGGACCTCGCCTTTATAAGGAGATCGTCCAAGTACGGGATGAGTACTTCGGCCATTACCTTGGTAAATACCCTCGGTGCCGGGGACAGACCAACGGCAACGTCTGGAATTGGTAATGACAATCCTGTACCACAATTTTGAGGTACACCTGGTGACGAGGGTAAATAGGGACATGCAGGTAAGTATCCTTGATGTCCAGTGATACCCTGAAATTTTCCAGGCTTGCAATAATCGCCCTGAGTGATTCCATTTTGAACTTGAACCTTCGTATATAAGTGTTCAAGGATTTCAATTTTAGAATGGGTCTCACCGAACCGTCTGGTTTCGGTACCACAACATTTTGGAATAGTAACCCCGGCCTTGTTGAAAGAGGGGTACCTTGATTTCACCCTGCTGGAAGTACAGCTTGTGAATTGCCGCCAGTACTACCTTTCTCCGAGGGCAGCAGGCAAGGCTGATGTGAGGCAACGGCGAGGGGGAGTCGTCTCGAACTCCAGTCTGTATCCCTGTGATACTACTTGCAGAACCTAGGGATCCACCTGTGGGCAAGCCCACTGATCCCTGCAGTTCCCGAGACGCGCCCCCACCGCACCTGTCTCCACCTGTGGAGCCCCAGCGTCATGCGGTGGACTCAGAGGAAGCGAGGGAAGATATTTGATCCTGGAACTGGCTGACTGGTGCAGCTTTTTCCTTCTTCCCTTGTCTCTGTGCAAAAAGGAAGCGCCTTTGACCCGCTTGCTTTTCTGAAGCCGAAAGGACTGTACCTGAAAATACAATGCTTTCTTTAGGCTTTTGTGAGGAAACCTGAGGTAAAAATTTTTCTTCCCAGCTGTTGCTGTGGATACGAGGTCCCAGAGAACATCCCCAAACAATTCCTCACCCTTATAAGGCAGAATCTCCATGTGCCTTTTAAATGCAGCATCACCTGTCCACTGCCGGGTTTCTAATACCCTCCTGGCAGAATGGACATTGCATTAATTCTGGATGCCAGCCGGCAAATATCCCTCTGTGCATCCTTTATATATAAGACAACGTCTTAAATATGCTCAATGTTAGCAAATATTATTATCCCTGTCTTAGCGTATTAATATTATCTGACAGGGTGTCAGACCACGCTGCAGCAGCACTATTTATGCTGAGGCAATTGCAGGTTTCAGTATATAACCTGAGTGTGTAAATACAGACTTCAGGATCGCCTCCTGCTTTTTATCAGCAGGTTCCTTCAAGGTGGCCGTATCCTAAGACGGCAGTGCCACCCTTTGACAAACGTGTGAGCGCCTTATCCACCCTAAGGGATATCTCCCAACGTGACCTATCCTCTGGCGGGAAAGGGTACGCCATCAGTAACATTTTCTTATCGGGGGAAACCACGCTTCTTTACACACTTCATTCATTCATCTGATGGGGGAACAAAACACTGGCTGCTTTTTCTCCCCAAAAATAAAACCCCTTTTATGTGGTACTTGGGTTTATGTCAGAAAATGCGTAACACATTTTTCATTGCCGAGATCATGTAACGGATGTTCCTAGTGGATTGTGTATATGTCTCAACCTCGTCGACACTGGAGTCAGACTCCGTGTCGACATCTGTGTCTGCCATCTGAGGTAACAGGCGTTGTTTTGAGCCCCTGATGGCCTTTGAGACGCCTGGGCAGACGCGGGCTGAGAAGCCGGCTGTCCCACAGCTGTTACGTCATCCAGCCTTTTATGTAAGGAGTTGACACTGTCGGTTAATACCTTCCACCTATCCATCCACTCTGGTGTCGGCCCCACAGGGGGCGACATCCCATTTATCGGCCTCTGCTCCGCCTCCACGTAACCTTCCTCATCCAACATGTCGACACAGCCGTACCGACACACCGCACACACACAGGGAATGCTCTGACTGAGGACAGGACCCCACAAAGTCCTTTGAGAGAGAGTATGCCAGCACACACCAGAGCGCTATATAATGCAGGGATTAACACTATAACTGAGTGATTTTTCCCCAAATAGCTGCTTGTATACATATATTGCGCCTAAATTTAGTGACCCCCCTCTCTTTTTAACCCTTTGAGCCTGAAAACTACAGGGGAGGGCCTGGGGAGCTGTCTTCCAGCTGCACTGTGAAGAGAAAATGGCGCCAGTGTGCTGAGGGAGAAGCCCCGCCCCCTTTTCGGCGGACTTTCTCCCGCTTTTTCTGTGATACTGGCAGGGGTAATTTTACATCTATATAGCCTCTGGGACTATATATGATGTATATTTTGCCAGCCAAGGTGTTATTTATTGCCCTCAGGGCGCCCCCCCCCAGCGCCCTGCACCCATCAGTGACCGAAGTGTGAGGTGTACATGAGGAGCATGGCGCACAGCTGCAGTGCTGTGCGCTACCTTGGTGAAGACCGAAGTCTTCTGCCGCCGATTTTCCGGACCTTCTTCGTGCTTCTGGCTCTGTAAGGGGGACGGCGGCGCGGCTCCGGGAACGAACACCAAGGTCGGGTCCTGCGGTCGATCCCTCTGGAGCTAATGGTGTCCAGTAGCCTAAGAAGCCCAAACTACCACCCGTTAGGTAGGTTCGCTTCTTCTCCCCTTAGTCCCTCGCTGCAGTGAGTCTGTTGCCAGCAGATCTCACTGAAAATAAAAAACCTAAATATACTTTCTTTCTAGGTGCTCAGGAGAGCCCCTAGTGTGCATCCAGCTCAGCCGGGCACAGAAATCTAACTGAGGTCTGGAGGAGGGTCTTAGTGGGAGGAGCCAGTGCACACCAGGTAGTCCTAAAGCTTTCTTTAGTTGTGCCCAGTCTCCTGCGGAGCCGCTAATCCCCATGGTCCTTACGGAGTCCCAGCATCCACTTAGGACGTCAGAGAAATATTCTTTGCAATGCACTATTTAATATGTTGGTGTAATATAAACTATACCTGCCAACTGTGCTAATTGCAGTGGGACATTCTGGGTTTGCATACCAGGGAAATGGTGGGGCTTGTGTCAAAGTGGGAGAGTGGGCTTGATTGGATGAATTAGGGCCTGGTCATGGCTGAAATGCGGACGGGTTTCAGATGTATCATGGGCGGGGTTTATTTTGTCCTGATTCTACCTGTGTAAGTGTTTGGCGGTGCCGCGTATAAATAAAGGTAATTAATACAGGTTGAGTATCCCTTATCCAAAATGCTTGGGACTAGAGGTATTTTGGATATCGGATTTTTCCGTAGTTTGGAATAATTGCATACCATAATGAGATATCATGGTGATGGGACCTAAATATAAGCACAGAATGCATTTATGTTTCATATACACCTTATACACACAGCCTGAAGGTCATTTTAGCCAATATTTTTTAGAACTTTGTACATTAAACAAAGTGTGTCTACATTCACACAATTCATTAATGTTTCACATACACCTTGGGGGTCATTCCGAGTTGTTCGCTCGCAAGCTGCTTTTAGCGGGTGAAGTGAAGTGAAGTGAGCGACCCGCTAGATTGGCCTGCATGCAGGCCAATCTAGCAGCAGCGATAGCGATGTGCGGAGCCGCGCATCGCTATCGCCGAGGGGGCTACACACGGAGCGATCATGCTGATATTCTAAGCAATCTAGTCAGATTGCTTAGAATATCGCTCCGTGAGTACCCCCCTTTAGGCTTCTGTGGTGGGGCAGATTAGGATATCAGACCCTTCTGTAGATGCTGCTGAGGCGTGGCTTTGCCTCTTTGGCGGCCTCCCCCTCCCCCTGCAGAGCCCCTGTTTATAGGCCCATGACTGTATTTTGTAGTGAGCTCTTGGGCACAATATTTCGGATTAAACATGTTTTACCCTCACTATGTTTCTGCATCTAATAAATATACAACGTTATCTGTCTGAGGCTAATATTTGCCATACCCGTCACATGTATTTATATAGCGCTGATCTATCTATATTTACACAGTGCTGCAGCGCTAGATCATATGACCATCTGAACTTTTAGTTTATGTGGAATTCTTCTCAAGCTTCATGCAGTATAAACAGAAAAAGAATTGGCAGGATTAGGAAAGGGCGATATTATGATAGTATGGTAAGTAGACATTGGATATTTCAACTCCTTTATAACAACATAATCATTTCTGATCACCCCTTCCACGCTGACCCTGGGCCTCCAGCAACCTGTTAATTACTATTCAGCTACAGTATAATTACTGAACTGCTGCCCTGCAGCGGAGCGGTGGCTTATGCACACACACCATGTATTTACGTAACAGGGAAAAGCTCTACAAGTGTATTCGAGAAAGTGCAGGGAATTATCGCCCGACTTCTGATCTTTATACCTCTTGGGCGAAAGGCCGGAATTCCATTACGAAGCCGCTGGCTGCGCCCACTGGGACACCTGCCAACTGGCAGCAGGCAGCGCTGACAGGTTATTTCAAAATAAAATTGTTTAGGGGCATACATTCTGAGGAATTAAGAGAATGTAAAAAAATAATAATAATAAAAAAAAGAAAAAAAATGTAAGAGAGAAAAAAAAGTGTGAGGCGGGTACCCCACGGGGCATGCTGAGACTTGTAGTTCCACAACAGCTGGAGATTCAGTGTCTTCCTAAACCTATTATATATAGGGATATGTGATTCCCGTGTGGTGGTAGTGGAGTTGGTATCCCACAGGGCATGCAGGGACTTGTAGTTCCACAACAGCTGGAGATTCACGGTCTTCCTAAGCCTATTATATATAGGGATATGTGATTCCCGTGTAGTGGTGTTGGTATCCCACAAGGCATGCTGGGACTTATGGTTCTTATGCCTGTTATACAGCTTCCAGTGTGGTGATATTGGTGCAGTTGGTGGTAGGTGAATATGAGGAATGCTGGCTGCCGGGATTCCGGCGTTTACGATACCGACGCCAAAATACTGCCAGCCGGAATCCCAGCGTACCAGGGCTATTCGACACCCATAGAGCGGAAATAGATCCTGTGGCAAGTGCATCGAGCCCGCAGCGTGGCAAGCACAGCAAGCCCGCAAGGGGACTCTTAGCACTCGCCCCCCTACCGGCATTCTAGTGGGTGGGATGCCGCTGTCGGAATATTGACAGCCGGCATCCAATCCACCGGGATAACGTATGTAAGCCAAACAGGAGGCCGCTTGCGACCTTAGGCATAAATTATATTGCAAGAAGGGGTAGCTCCCTGATGTACATAAAAATATACGTCACTATAATACCATATGCTGTGCGTGTCTAGTCCACCATATATCAAAGTCACACTATAAATGAGACAGAAGAGGGGACACAGAACAAATACTGGAATAAGGCCCATAAAATTGTAATTCATTTATCTCGCTGTTGGTGGCCTCATTTTTGTTTAACGCTTAATTAAGCCTCAGGAAAAATCTAATTATTTCTGACAGACCGTGGCTGCCAATGTCAGTAGAGAACGATTAAAAATGTATTATATGAGGGGATACACGTATAGTGTTCACTCTAGGAGTGAAAAGGGGCAGGGCGCTGGACTCCGGGGGCACATGTGCGCACGTCCGAAATGGGGGCACGGCCACGCAAATTAGGGGGCGTTGCCACGCCTCCGTCATTTTAGGGGGCGGTGCGGCCCACAGACGCTACTATAGAGAGCGTCTGTGGCCGGCGACGTCACTGTTGGGGGCGTGCCCAGCACCTCCGTCAGTGCTGGGCTTCCCCCAGCCCTCTCCCAATGCGTGAATGGATGCCGCGCGCATGCGCACGGCATCTATACACGCCGGGAGGGCAGGGAGCGGGCGGCTGTTCTAGCAGGGCGCCGCAAAAGGGGCAGGGCGGGTTTTGCCTGTTAAAAAATGGGCAGGGCGCGGCGCCCTGCTAAAACAGCCTAGCGTGAACACTACACGTATGCAGATGAGTTTTACATTCATGTAATGAGGAAAACCCTAATATGTGAAGCCAGGGCGGCCATTTGTGTCCATAGAAAGCTACAATATATAGATGCAGGAAACCGATGTTTTATAAACCCGTAGCCTGAGAGGGAATTAAATAGACTATGAACGGAATGATCTGATCATTAGTGACACGCACAGAGAACACTGCATTAGATGTCAGGTAACGCAACGTGACAGGTGCCACATGTAATATACAGATCAAACTCTTTTTCCATCTGAACATGACAACCAAAAACATATGCCCATTAGGAGACACGTATGACGAGTAAACTTTCCGTCACTGTTATATGTACAAATAAAATAATGTATCACATCATCCACATGTGTATAGAAAATAATGCTTGTTTAAATGGCAATGTGGTCTATAGCGAGAGATGAAGTGGACGTAGAAAAAGTACCAGCCAATCAGCTCCTTACAGATTGAAAAATGACAGTTAGGAGCTGATTGGCTGGTACTTTATCTCTTATCGGCTTAGTACATAGACCCCCAATATCCTTTATTTTTCCAGTGTGGTTTCAGGTATATGCTCGTTCACACATGCTGAAGGTATATGTGTATAACACAAACATAAGCTAGAAGTACATTTCTTTCTGTACGTGTAAATGACCCGTTAGAGACTAATAGGCCTTTTTATGACTCTTCGGTGATAAAGGATGTTTGGGGGGTTTTCTGCATCAACACGGGTGTGGTTCATAGGGTCGACTTAGGTCGACAGTGTCTAGGTCGACCACTATTGGTCGACAGTAACTAAGTCGACACCTAAAATAGGTCGACACAAACATTAGGTCGACATGAGCAAGGTCTACATGATAAAAGGTCAACGTGGATTTTTTTAAAAAAATGGTGTCGTTTTCTTCATGGAGTGACCGGGAACCCCAAGTAGTGCACCATGTTCGCTCGTCATGCTTCGGGCAAGGTTCCTCGCTCTTCTACCGCTGCGCTCCACACAGGTTACCGTTCCCAATTGTAGTCCACATGGAACATAAAGTATGAAAAAGTTCAAAAAAAAAGAAGGAAAAAAACGTGAAAAACTAATTTCGACCTAATAACCATGTCGACCAATAGTGGTCGACCTAATGCATGTCAACCTGAGTGTGATCGACCTAGAGACCGGATATCATCACTTATCACCTCAACAGAACTTGACCGGTCACTTCATGCGCACGGCTTCCTTTTCCGGCCGCTCTGCCATGCTAAGGGGTAGAGACCGACCTGCCTGCGTCCCTCTAAATCGGCTATGACCCCCCCATGAATAGACGACTCGGAGGCAGGATTTTTGGATGAATAATCTGGTCACAGCTTTATTTTTGTTACCTCGTTACCTATGTTGCAGGGCGCCAAAAATAAGCAGTGGGCAAGGCAAGCTTTCGTTATCCCCCTGATTATTTCCCGGGGGTGTGTCCGCCTACCCGGTAGGCGCCACAGCCACACCCCTCTAGGGAACCCGCCCCCTGTGGCGCATCTCACGCTCGCTTGGCACGCAGCCCACATGGCCCAACCGTCCAAAGCTGGTGCCGAGCGTGCGCCCATTTTCCGAGGGTGAGTCTGCAAACCTCAGCTGGTTCCCCCTTTACCTATGCCTTGCGCGCTGCTTGTTTCCGCCGCCCGCCAACTGTGACAACAATTTGACATTCAATGGATTGACAATCCGTACCTAATATTGCAAAGCACACTTATACATTAAAGCAAAACACAGCAAACAAAGGTATACATATATATATATATATATATATATATATATATATATATATATATATATATATATATATATATAAAAAAAATTATTTTCTTTTTGCACACATAGCTGACACTTCACAACATGAGGGTTGGGTGGGTGCTGTACGAATCCTCCCGTCCCCCACCCCCGGCTTTTAACCCCTTCTGAGCCGCCCCCTCCCTTGCGGCTTCCTACTGGCCGCTTGCTCCCCAGGTGTGAAAGGGGGAGTGCCGGGCATACCTGCCCGTCCCCCCTTTCTCCCGTCGTTGGCCCGCGGGCCGCACGGCGTCCCTCCCCCTTAGCCTGCTCCGTCGCCATTTTGTCTCCTGCGCTCCTGTAATCCAACAGATCATGCTAATCCTACAGATGTGTGGCTAAACCCTGCAAGGTATCTGGGAAGGGGGGCCACACACAATGGAATATGAGTAAAACTTGACAAAATGCAGACGCCACAGGTATCAGACAGGCGCCTGACGGATCCGGTAACTGGTGTTATCTTTCCTGCTTGTAGTTTATTCTGAACTATTAAACATAAGATAACATTCCTATTTTTCAGATAAACGTGGGAAGTTTATGCAACCTTTTTAATAGAGCTAGTGGAGGCGTTTCCCAAACCAACCAATCAGATTCTAGCTATTATCTAGTGCATTCTATAAAAATGATAGCTAGAATCTCATTAATTGCTGCCCTCGTCTTTAGAAGGTTTACGGTATCTCCCTCTTAATCATTATGCGGCTCGTTATTTGTGGAATGTTACCGCCACTCACGAGCATACGGTTAATAATCACAAACAGCAATATTTTAGGCCTTACTGTACATCTTTAAAATATCCTACGTGTTTAACATTCTCTCACGGCGAGGACAAATGACATATACACGTTTTACACCTTCCATTCATGTCCTTGTATAAACGTGCCAACCCAAAACAATTATACCAGTCTCATCAAGCTCGCGGTAGACTCATTTGGCTCGCTTAATTAACCACACCTGCTAACCTCGCTTATCCTGCACCACAACTGTTGTTTAGTAATCGCAGTGTTTTTATATCACGGCTTATGTGTGTGTTTCATTGACCTGTAATACACGTAAATGAGACAACTCACAAGAATGCGAGATAGCCATCTTGCATCTAGTTTATCCTGCACTAGGGATGGCCATGGACTATCATGTTTAGCAACTATCGAT
Source organism: Pseudophryne corroboree (assembly GCF_028390025.1). NCBI lineage: Eukaryota > Metazoa > Chordata > Amphibia > Anura > Myobatrachidae > Pseudophryne > Pseudophryne corroboree. Next base: position 794,285,163 of record NC_086449.1, on the reverse strand, counting down.
GGTTTGTAACCGATGCTCATTGATTATGCCATCCATGGTGGGGGTATGATGCATCATGCCAGTGACCGAGGTCTGATGGCGGAAGTGTGCACATGAGCGGTGCTTAATCATCGATGGCGTACTGCCGATGGATATAAACCAGAATTTTCCCAGGACATTGGCGACCACCGGTCATCAATCCATGTGCGTAACGTATATAAAGTAGGATTGTGGTACCCAGTTATCACTAAGGGGTCTATTTACTAAGCCCTGGATGGAGATAAAGTGGACGGAGATAAAGTATCAGCCAATCAGCTCCTAACTACCATGGGGGTAATTCCAAGTTGATCGCAGCAGGAAATTTTTTAGCAGTTGGGCAAAACCATGTTCACTGCAGGTGGGGCAGATATAACATGTGCAGAGAGAGATAGATTTGGGTGTGGTGTGTTCAATCTGCAATCTAAATTGCAGTGTAAAAATAAAGCAGCCAGTATTTACCCTGCACAGAAACAATATAACCCACCCAAATCTAACTCTCTCTGCACATGTTATATCTGCACATGGTTTTGCCCAACTGCTAAAAAATTTCCTGCTGCGATCAACTTGGAATTACCCCCCATGTTACAGGCTGCGTTTGAAAAATGACAGTTAGAAGCTGGTTGGTTGGGACTTTATCTCCATTCAAGGCTTAGTAAATAGACCCCTAAAACATATACAGAGTCTCTTACTTTGGGTGAGATTTATCCAAGCTTGGAGAGAGGTCAATCGGAGCGAGATAAAGTACCAGCCAATCAGTTTCTAACTGCCATGTTACAGGCAGTAATAGAAATATGACAGGACTGATTGGTTGGCACTTTATCTCTCTCTAAACTTTGATAAATCTCCCCTTAGTGTTTTAGAACCAATTTATTTTTATATCATGCATTTTATACCCGTCACCTTCACACAGCTGAGGCAGCAATTCTGTGGGCTGGCCAATATCATTCCCCAGTCAGGTATACTGTATCTGTACTTTGTGCCTGATGGTTCCATGACATCACTAGTTCCAAGAGAGTTCATAGGCTGGCAACCAGTTCATCCTGCAATATAATCGCGCTGTGTGTAGGCGACAGGCGGACTTTACTTCCCAACTTCATTATCACAATCATTGGTACAGGTACTGTCCTTTATATTAATTGGGAAAGTAGTGTACTACTGTACAACTGAATACCTTATCTCCCACATTGATAAATAGGGCCCATAACCAATAGTACAGTCTGCACCTAGTATCCGGGCTTTTCAAGGTTGATATTAAATACTACATTTAAAGCGCAATAAAATAAATGATAACACAATGTAATAAGCATGACACAACTGCGCAATACTTCAGCGGCAAAATGTCCTTGGAAACATCTTGCACATCTGTGTTACATAGAAAGTGATTTACATGTCATATACAGTGATGATTACTGCAAGCCATTACGCAATACACACAATATGTCCCATACATATATGATAGCAGACTGTGGTGATAGTGCACCATATGTAATATGCACAGATGGATTATAGTGGTGTGAGCTTGTGAACATGACACTAGTGTTGTATTTGCACAATGATGACTCAGACATGTGTTCACAGGGTGGTAAACGGGTAACTGCTGCTGGGGGTAACACAACACCACATACACACAACACTACAGAGTAATGAGATCTGTAGGCACAAAAGTGGCAGCTACAGCTCACTGTGTGCAATGTATTATATTATTGCATTTATTGCAGATAGTCAGCACTCTGCTTACTATACACACAGCTGTAGGTAATAGCATTAGTCTGGCTGTACTCACCACTCTGCTGCCCATTCTCATTCTCTAGCTGCACAGCTAAGGATAAGGTGCCCCTGGTCAGGCATGGACTGGATTTTCTGCGGATTGCCACTCTCCTAAAATCATCTGAGCTCATGGCTGCACTCCTGTGTAGTTATTGTACTCCTGTGCGGCTGTACTCCTGTGTAGTTATTGTACTCCTGTGCGGCTGTACTCCTGTGTAGTTATTGTACTCCTGTGTGGCTGTACTCCTGTGTAGTTATTGTACTCCTGTATGGCTGTACTCCTGTGTAGTTATTGTACTCCTGTGGAATTTGCAAAAGTTATCCAGGACGGGATATCCCTCTACCCTGCTGTGCCACACTACCAGTGAGTGCCAGGTGCCACCAGGAATGCCACCCACCGCCTGCACCCAGGTGACACACTGCAGAATTCTCCAAGACACATTCCAGGCTGTAACCAAACCAACCCCCAGCTCAGTACTAAGCTGATCAACAACTACTGCTGCAAGCTAGGGCATGTGTGAGTGACAAGACACGGCCCGCCCCCTTTCCTCTGACTCCTCCCTCACCTGGGGAATCTGCTCACCTGAGCAGCAGAGGTAGCAGCACAGTGAATGCACCGTGCATACTGGTTGCTAGGGCTGCTGGCAATTCCAATTATAGAGCAAGATTCACACTTCACTTTCTGTAAACAGCTGAGGAAACATCTCCAGCCTGTTACCACAATACTTGTCCCACATTTGCAGCTGTTATATAAGCTACAGCATAAAATGTCTGTGCAAGGGTTTGCTATAAACACCACTTGTTCATGCTATTATCTATCTATCTATCTATCTATCTATCTATCTATCTATCTATCTATCTATCTATCTGTCTGTCTGTCTGTCTGTCTATCTATCTATCATCTGTTTATCTATCTATCTATCTATCTATCTATCTATCTATCTATCTATCTATCTATCATCTGTTTATCTATCTATCTATCTATCTATCTATCTATCTATCTATCTATCTATCTATCATCTGTTTATCTATCTATCATCTATTTATCTATCTATCTATCTATCTATCTATCTATCTATCTATCTATCTATCTATCTATCTATCTATCTGTCTATTTATCTATCTACCTATCTAGCTATCATCTCTTTTTCTCTTACGTCCTAGAGGATGCTGGGGACTCCAAAAGGACCATGGGGTATAGACGGGATCCGCAGGAGCTTGGGCACACTATAAAGACTTAAATTGGGTGTGAACTGGCTCCTCCCTCTATGCCCCTCCTCCAGACCTTAGTTAGACTTTGTGCCCAGGAGTGACTGGACACACACTAGGGGAGCTCTACAGAGTTTCTCTAAAAGACTTTATGTTAGGTTTTTTATTTTCAGACAGACCTGCTGGCGGGTGTAGTACTGCTGACCGGCGGTCTCCTGACCGCCGGTCAGCTTACCGACGCCGGGATCCCGGCAGCATACCGACGCCGGTATCCCGGCGGGGAGGGGCGAGTGCAGCAAGCCCCTTGCGGGCTCGGTGGCGACCTGCGGTCGCCACGGGTTCTATTTCCACTCTATGGGTGTCGTGGACACCCACGAGTGGATATAGTCCCTGTTGGTCAGCATGCCGACCGTCGGGATAGTGACCCGTCGGGCTGGTGGAGGAGGTCATGTGACTGTCGGTCAGCTGACCGGCGGTCACATGAATACCACCCCTGCATCGTGGGACTGAGGGGAGAGAAGTCAGACCTACTTCTTCTTAGTTCAAGGGCTCTGCTTCTTAGGCTACTGGACACCATTAGCTCCAGAGGGTTTGATCACTTGGTGCGCCTAGCTGCTTGTTCCCGGAGCTGCGCCGTCACCCCCCTCACAGAAACCAGAAGAAAGAAGCCGGGTGAGTATTAGAAGAATCGAAGACTTCAGTGACGGCAGAAGACTTCAGTAACGGAGGTACAGCGCAGTGGTAGCGCTGCGCTCCATGCTCCCACACACTTCACCAACGGCACTCACAGGGTGCAGGGCGCTAGGGGGATCGCCCTGGGCAGCAGTTACTGAGGTTTTGGCTGGCTAAAAAAGGGCTATACAGTGTCCGATCACTGTATAGAGTACCCCCGCCAGTTTACAGATTCAAATTTTAGCGGGCTACAGCGCGCCGGGAAGGGGGTGGGGCTTAGCCGCACATTACTCACCAGCGTCATTTTCTCCTATCTCTACAGCGCTGCAGAGACGCTGCCCGGACCTCCAAGCTCCCGCAAGTACATGGGGAGGAAAAACGGGGGGAGGCGGGCACATAAAAATAAGATTTTACTTACCGATAAATCTATTTCTCGTAGTCCGTAGTGGATGCTGGGGACTCCGTCAGGACCATGGGGATTAGCGGCTCCGCAGGAGACAGGGCACAAAAATAAAGGTTTAGGATCAGGTGGTGTGCACTGGCTCCTCCCCCTATGACCCTCCTCCAAGCCTCAGTTAGGATACTGTGCCCGGACGAGCGTACACAATAAGGAAGGATTTTGAATCCCGGGTAAGACTCATACCAGCCACACCAATCACACCGTACAACTTGTGATCTGAACCCAGTTAACAGTATGACAACGTAGGAGCCTCTGAACAGACGGCTCACAACAATAACAACCCGATTTCTTTGTAACAATAACTATGTACAAGTATTGCAGACAATCCGCACTTGGGATGGGCGCCCAGCATCCACTACGGACTACGAGAAATAGATTTATCGGTAAGTAAAATCTTATTTTCTCTAACGTCCTAGTGGATGCTGGGGACTCCGTCAGGACCATGGGGATTATACCAAAGCTCCCAAACGGGCGGGAGAGTGCGGATGACTCTGCAGCACCGAATGAGAGAACTCCAGGTCCTCTTTAGCCAGGGTATCAAATTTGTAGAATTTTACAAACGTGTTCTCCCCCGACCACGTAGCTGCTCGGCAGAGTTGTAATGCCGAGACCCCTCGGGCAGCCGCCCAGGATGAGCCCACCTTCCTTGTGGAACGGGCCTTGACAGATTTAGGCTGTGGCAGGCCTGCCACAGAATGTGCAAGTTGAATTGTGCTACAAATCCAACGAGCAATCGTCTGCTTAGAAAGAAGCAGGAGCACCCAGCTTGTTGGGTGCATACAGTATAAACAGCGAGTCAGATTTTCTGACTCCAGCCGTCCTTGAAATATATATTTTCAATGCCCTGACAACGTCCAGCAACTTGGAATCCTCCAAATCGCTAGTAGCCGCAGGCACCACAATAGGCTGGTTCAGGTGAAACGCTGACACCACCTTAGGCAGAAAATGAGGACGCGTCCGCAGTTCTGCCCTGTCCGAATGGAAAATCAGATATGGGCTTTTATACGATAAAGCCGCCAATTCTGACACTCTCCTGGCTGAAGCCAGGGCCAGTAGCATGGTTACTTTCCATGTAAGATATTTCAAATCCGCCGATTTGAGTGGCTCAAACCAATGGGATTTGAGAAAATCCAAAACTACATTAAGGTCCCACGGAGCCACTGGGGGCACAACCGGGGGCTGTATATGTAGTCAGGCCCGGCGACAGGGGGGGTCAAAGGGGACACCCGTCCCGGGCCCCGTCATTGTGAGGGGCCCCAAGGTCCAGCGGTGGCAGCATATCATAATAAATGTACATAATTCTATAACTCGCGGCACCGCACCAGCCGCGTGCGGCCCGCTGTGTGGTTGAGTTGTTGTTTTTTGCGGCAGCACCCCCCCTTCCCCCCAAGCCGTGTGGTCACCCCCTCAGTGCACAGCCCCAGCCAGGTCAGCTGTCAGCCTGAGCCAGCCAGTCCCCGGCCGTGCTGTATGCTGTGCAGTGCACTGACGTTGCACCAGTCACACACGATGACGCCCGTCCGGACCGCCCCTCCTCTTCGAGTCCTCACCGCACGCCTCCCTGTCTCTGCTGTGTGAGCTGTAAGGAGCCAGAGCGCCAAGCAGGAGTGGCCCAGGACAGTACTGCGGGATTCTGAGCCTGGTCAATTAGCGGCGCCGGCGGCTGTGTGTTGCTGCTGGTAAGGCTCTCCAACTCCAGAATGTTTAGGGGTTTGGGTTTGGTTTGGGGCTTTGGGATTGGTTTGGGTTGGGCTGCGGGCAGGCAGGCACATTATGCATGCAGCATTCTGCACATATAGATGCATCTGCATGCATGCATGTCAGATGAGATCAGAGCAGAATGTCTGTGTGGTGGTGACTGGTCTTTCAGGCTCATCTGCTGCTCAGCACAGACAGTACAAAATGCCTGGCCATTGTGTGTCTGGGAATCTTAATTTTGGAAAGAGATGATCCCAATATATCAGTATTGTATTAGGCAGGCGGGGTTGGGATCGGGTGACCGGCGGTCGGGATCCCGGTGGTCAGCATACTGACGCCAGGATACCCACAAGTGGGAATATGGCTGGGCCCCCTGCCGGCATTCTGGCGTCCGGGATCCCGGCGTCGGTATGCTGACCACCAGGATCCCGGCTGCCGGGATCATAACTACATCCCAGGGAGGTGCATGTGACGGTCGTGGGGAAGAACATAGTGCAGACAATGTTTTTAGGGCCGGGTGGGGGGCCCCGCAGAGATATTACTGTACCGGGCCCCAAGATTTCTGTTGCCGGCCCTGTATGTAGTACTCCTTTTACAAAAGTCTGGACTTCAGGAACTGAAGCCAATTCTTTCTGGAAGAAAATCGACAGGGCCGAAATTTGAACCTTAATGGACCCCAACTTGAGGCCCATAGACAATCCTGTTTGCAGGAAATGTAGGAATCGACCCAATTGAAATTCCTCCGTGGGGGCCTTCCTGGCCTCACACCACGCAACATATTTTCTCCAAATGCGGTGATAATGTTGTGCAGTCACCTCCTTCCTGGCTTTTACCAGTGTAGGAATGACCTCTTCCGGAATGCCTTTTTCCCTTAGAATTCGGCGTTCAACCGCCATGCCGTCAAACGCAGCCGCGGTAAGTCTTGGAATAGACACGGTCCCTGCTGAAGCAGGTCCCGTCTTAGAGGTAGAGGCCACGGATCTTCCGTGATCATCTCCTGAAGTTCCGGGTACCAAGTTCTTCTTGGCCAATCCGGAGCCACGAGTATCGTTCTTACTCCCCTTTGCCGTATAATTCTCAGTACTTTTGGTATGAGAGGCAGAGGAGGAAACACATACACTGACTGGAACACCCACGGCGTTACCAGAGCGTCCACAGCTATTGCCTGAGGGTCTCTTGACCTGGCGCAATACCTGTCCAGTTTTTTGTTGAGGCGAGACGCCATCATGTCCACCTTTGGTTTTTCCCAACGGTTCACAATCATGTGGAAGACTTCTGGATGAAGTCCCCACTCTCCCGGGTGTAGATCGTGTCTGCTGAGGAAGTCTGCTTCCCAGTTGTCCACTCCCGGAATGAACACTGCTGACAGTGCTATCACATGATCTTCCGCCCAGCGAAGAATCCTTGCAGCTTCTGCCATTGCTCTCCTGCTTCTTGTGCCGCCCTGTCTGTTTACGTGGGCGACTGCCGTGATGTTGTCCGACTGGATCAACACCGGCTGACCCTGAAGCAGGGTTTTTCCCAGGCTTAGAGCATTGTAAATCGCTCTTAGCTCCAGTATATTTATGTGAAGAGACATCTCCAGGTTTGACCATACTCCCTGGAAGTTTCTTCCCTGTGTGACCGCTCCCCAGCCTCTCAGACTGGCATCCGTGGTCACCAGGACCCAGTCCTGTATGCCGAATCTGCGGCCCTCTAACAGATGAGCACTCTGCAACCACCACAGAAGAGACACCCTTGTCCGTGGCGACAAGGTTATCCGCTGATGCATCTGCAGATGCGATCCGGACCATTTGTCCAGCAGATCCCACTGAAAAGTTCGTGCGTGGAATCTGCCGAATGGAATCGCTTCGTAAGAAGCCACCATCTTTCCCAGGACTCTTGTGCATTGATGCACAGACACTTTCCCTGGTTTTAGGAGGTTCCTGACAAGTTCGGATAACTCCTTGGCTTTCTCCTCCGGAAGAAACACCTTTTTCTGAACCGTGTCCAGAATCATTCCCAGGAACAGCAGACGTGTCGTCGGGGTCAATTGAGATTTTGGAAAATTCAGAATCCACCCGTGCTGTTGCAGCACTATTTGGGTTAGTGCTACTACGTCCCCCAGCTGTTCCCTGGACCTTGCCCTTATCAGGAGATCGTCCAAGTAAGGGATAATTAATACGCCTTTTCTTCGTAGAAGAAACATCATTTCGGCCATTACCTTGGTAAAGACCCGAGGTGCCGTGCACAATCCAAACGGCAGCGTCTGAAACTGATAATGACAGTTTTGCACCACGAACCTGAGGTACCCTTGATGTGAAGGGCAAATTGGGACATGCAGGTAAGCATCCTTGATGTCCAGGGACACCATAAAGTCCCCTTCTTCCAGATTCGCTATCACTGCTCTGAGTGACTCCATCTTGAACTTGAATTTTTGTATGTACAGGTTCAAAGATTTCAGATTTAGAATAGGTCTTACCGAGCCGTCCGGCTTCGGTACCACAAATAGTGTGGAATAATACCCCTTTCCCTGTTGTAGGAGGGGTACCTTGACTATCACCTGCTGAGAATACAGCTTGTGAATGGCTTCCAATACCGTCGCCCTGTCTGAGGGAGACGTTGGCAGAGCAGACTTTAGGAACCGGCGAGGGGGAGACTTCTCGAATTCCAACCTGTAACCCTGAGATATGATCTGCAGGATCCAGGGGTCCACCTGTGAGTGAGCCCACTGTGCGCTGAAATTCTTGAGTCGACCCCCCACCGCCCCTGAGTCCGCTTGTAAAGCCCCAACGTCATGCTGAGGGCTTTGCAGAAGCCGGGGGGGGCTTCTGCTCCTGGGAAGAAGCTGCTTGGTGCACTCTCTTACCCTTTCCTTTGCCTCGGGGCAAATATGACTGTCCTTTCGCCCGCTTGTTCCTATAGGAACGAAAGGACTGCGGCTGAAAAGACGGTGTCTTTTTCTGTTGGGAGGGGACCTGAGGTAAAAAGGTGGATTTCCCGGCTGTTGCCGTGGCCACCAAATCCGATAGACCGACCCCAAATAATTCCTCCCCCTTATACGGCAATACTTCCATATGCCGTTTGGAATCCGCATCACCTGACCATTGTCGCGTCCATAAACTTCTTCTGGCAGATATGGACATCGCACTTACTCTCGATGCCAGAGTGCAAATATCCCTCTGTGCATCTCGCATATATAGAAATGCATCCTTTAAATGCTCTATAGTCAGTAAAATACTGTCCCTATCCAGGGTATCAATATTTTCAGTCAGGGAATCCGACCAAACCACCCCAGCACTGCACATCCATGCAGAGGCGATGGCTGGTCGCAGTATAACACCAGTATGAGTATATATACTTTTCAGGGTAGTTTCCAGCCTCCTATCCGCTGGATCCTTGAGGGCGGCCGTTTCAGGAGACGGTAACGCCACTTGTTTTGATAAGCGTGTGAGCGCCTTATCCACCCTAGGGGGTGTTTCCCAGCGCGCCCTAACCTCTGGCGGGAAAGGATATAATGCCAATAACTTCTTTGAAATTAGCAGTTTTCTATCGGGGTTAACTCACGCTTCATCACACACTTCATTTAATTCGTCTGATTCAGGAAAAACTACAGGTAGTTTTTGTGGTACATGCAGTATCAGAGATATGTAAAGCCTCCTTCATTGCCGTGATCATATAACGTGTGGCCCTACTGGAAAATACGTTTGTTTCTTCACCGTCGACACTAGATTCGGTGTCCGTGTCTGGGTCTGTGTCGACCGACTGAGGTAAAGGGCGTTTTACAGCCCCTGACGGTGTCTGAGACGCCTGTACAGGTACTAACTGGTTTTCCGGCCGTCTCATGTCGTCAACTGATTTTTGTAATGTGCTGACATTATCACGTAATTCCATAAATAAAGCCATCCATTCCGGTGTCGACTCCCTAGGGGGTGACATCACCATTACCGGCAATTGCTCCGCCTCCACACCAACATCTTCCTCATACATGTCGACACACACGTACCGACACACAGCAGACACACAGGGAATGCTCTTATCGAAGACAGGACCCCACTAGCCCTTTGGGGAGACAGAGGGAGAGTTTGCCAGCACACACCCAAGCGCTATAAATATATAGGAACAACCCTATAGAAGTGTTGTCTCCCTTATAGCAGCTTAATATATATCAAAAACGCCAAAAAAAAAAGTGCCCCCCCCCTCTCTTTTTTACCCTGTTTCTGTAGTGCAGTGCAGGGGAGAATCCTGGGAGCCTTCCTCGCAGCGGAGCTGAGCAGGAAAATGGCGCTGTGTGCTGAGGAGATAGGCCCCGCCCCCTATTTCGGCGGGCTCTTCTCCGGAGTTTGTGAGACCTGGCAGGGGTTAAATACATCCATATAGCCCCAAGGGCTATATGTGATGTATTTTTTAGCCAGAACAAGGTATTCTCATTGCTGCCCAGGGCGCCCCCTGCAGCGCCCTGCACCCTCCGTGACCGCTGGTGTGAAGTGTGTGACAACAATGGCGCACAGCTGCAGTGCTGTGCGCTACCTCATGAAGACTGAAAAGTCTTCTGCCGCCGGTTTCTGGACCTCTTCGCTTTTCGGCATCTGTAAGGGGGTCGGCGGCGCGGCTCCGGGACCGGACTCTATGGCTGGGCCTGTGTTCGATCCCTCTGGAGCTAATGGTGTCCAGTAGCCTAAGAAGCCAATCCATCCTGCACGCAGGTGAGTTCACTTCTTCTCCCCTAAGTCCCTCGTTGCAGTGAGCCTGTTGCCAGCAGGACTCACTGAAAATAAAAAACCTAAAAACTTTTTCTAAGCAGCTCTTTAGGAGAGCCACCTAGATTGCACCCTGCTCGGACGGGCACAAAAACCTAACTGAGGCTTGGAGGAGGGTCATAGGGGGAGGAGCCAGTGCACACCACCTGATCCTAAAGCTTTATTTTTGTGCCCTGTCTCCTGCGGAGCCGCTAATCCCCATGGTCCTGACGGAGTCCCCAGCATCCACTAGGACTTTAGAGAAATTGGTGTTTTTCAATTTATATTGCCGGCGCTGAGCATATTACTAGCTTCGGTTAGTGTATGGGCGCTGGGGGTGTGAGCTGGCATACTCTCTCTGTGTTCTCCCTAAGGGCTTCTCTGTGGGTCTGTCTCCGGGTTTGTGGACTGTGTGAGTGTGAGTGTGTCGGCACGAGGTGTTGACATGTCTGAGCCTGGGTGTTTCTACCCGGAGGAAGTTATGGGGGCTGCAGAAAAAGATTTAAATATGTGTCTGTCGGCACAGCCGACGGCTGATTGGATGACTATGCTGAGTAATACTGAATACAAATGTGGCTTTATTGTCAAAGAGACTGGATAAATCTGATTCTCAGACGCATTGTCTCAGGTACAAACAGTCTCAGGGTCACAGAAACGTGCTTTTAACCAGATGGCAGATACAGGTACCGACACGGACTCTGACTCCGATGTCGATTTAAATGAGGCTTCTTTGCATCCACAGGTTGTCAAGAGTATTCAGTACATGATTATAGCCATTAAAGATATGTTACGTATATCTGAGGAACCTTCCGTTCCTGACACAAGAGTTTGTTTATTTAAGGGGAAAAGACCTGAGGTAAAATGTCCCCCCTCTCATGAAATGAATGCGCTTTATGAAAAGGCTTGGGAGTCGCCTGAAAAAAGCTGGCAGATTCCCAAGCGAATTTTGATGGCATATCCTTTTCCCTCTGACGATAGGGAAAAATGGGAGTCGTCTCCAAATGTGGACAAGGCTCTATCCCGATTGTCCAAGAAGATGGCACTTCCGTCTCCTGACACGTCTGCCCTCAAGGATCCAGTGGATCATAAGCTGGAGACGACTTTGAAGTCCATTTTCGTCAATACTGGTGCATTGCTCAGACCTGCTGTGGCGTCGGTATGGGTGAGTAGTGCTATTGCAAAGTGGGCTGAAAATTTGGCTTCTGATATGGATGCTCTTGATAAAGATAATATTCTTCTGACTCTTGGTAATATTAAGGACGCTGCAGATTACCTAAAGGATGCGGCGAGGGATGTTGGTCTCTTGGGATCAAGAGCCAATGCCATGGCGATTTCGGCCAGGAGGGCGCTGTGGATTCACCAATGGAATGCTGATGCCAACTCCAAGAAGAATATGGAAGCTCTTCCTTTGAAAGGTAGTGTCTTGTTCGGTGAAGGCCTGGCTGACCTGGTGTCGACCGCTACGGCGGGTAAGTCATCTTTTCTCCCTTATGTTCCCACACAACAGAAGAAGGCACCCCATCAGCAGATGCAATCCTTTCGGCCTAATAAATACAAAAGAGGTAAGGGCTCATCCTTCCTCGCTTCAAAGGGTAGAGGTAGGGGAAGGAAGTCGCCTGCAGTATCAGGCACCCAGGAGTCCCTACCGGTGGGGGGCCAGCTCCGATTCTTCAGTCAGGTCTGGGTTTGTTCGGCTCTGGATCCTTGGGTCTTAGACATAGTGTCCCAAGGGTACAGACTAGAGTTTCAGGAGATGCCCCCCAACCGTTTTTTCGTGTCGGCCTTGCCAACTTCTCTTCCCAAAAGAGAGGTGGTAAGAGATGCGATACATAGTTTGGAGCAGAGAAGGGAAAGGGGGGACATGATAGAAACTTTCAAATATATCAAGGGTTTTAACAAAGTAAAGGAGGGAAACATTCTCCAAATGAAGAGAAGCAATACGACACGAGGACATGCACTGAGACTGGAGGGGGGGAGGTTCAGGGGAAATTTTCGGAAAAATTATTTCACAGAAAGGGTAGTGGACAAGTGGAATAGCCTCCCATCAGAGGTGGTAGAGGCTAAGACAGTAGAGCAATTTAAACATGCATGGTATAGACATAAGGATATCCTTACAAAGAAATAAGGATCAAATAAGGTTAGAGATAAAAATAATATAAAAAAAAAAAAAAGGGGCAGACTAGATGGGCCAAGTGGTGCTTATCTGCCGACAAATTCTATGTTTCAAAAGTTGTGTCAACAGAGGGTCGTGGTGCCGGATCCCCCGTCAGATCGGGGGAAAGGGTTCTATTCGAGCCTCTTTGTGGTGCCGAAGCCGGATGGTCAGACCGATTCTGAACCTAAAATCCCTCAATCCATACCTGAAAACTTTCAAGTTCAAGATGGAGTCTCTTCGAGCGGTTATCTCCAGCCTCGAAGAGGGAGATTTTATGGCGTCAGTCGACATAAAGGATGCTTACTTACACATCCCGATATTCCCTCCTCATCAAGCTTTCCTGAGGTTCGCGGTACAGGATTGTCATTACCAATTTCAGTTGTTGCCGTTTGGGCTTTCCACGGCCCCGAGGGTTTTAACCAAGGTAATGGCAGAGATGATGGTCCTCCTGCGCAAGCAAGGGGTCACAATTATCCCATACTTGGACGATCTCCTGATAAAGGCGAGGTCCAAGGAGCAGTTGTTAAGAAATGTGGATCTCTCCCTGTCGGTTCTGCGACATCACGGTTGGATACTAAATTTGCCAAAGTCTCAGTTGATCCCGGCCACTCGGCTGCCCTTCCTGGGCATGGTCCTGGACACGGAGATACAGAGAGTGTTTCTTCCGGAGGTCAAAGCTCTGGAAATCCAGACCATGGTCAGGGAGCTCCTGAGGCCGACAAGTGTGTCAATTCATCAATGCACTCGGGTACTAGGGAAGATGGTTGCGGCTTACGAAGCCATTCCGTTTGGCAGGTTTCATGCCCGGGTGTTTCAGTGGGATCTGCTGGACAAATGGTCCGGGTCTCACCTGCACATGCACCGGAAAATAACTCTATCTTCCAGAGACAGTATTTCTCTCCTGTGGTGGCTGCAAGGCTCTCACCTTCTAGAGGGACGCCGATTCGGAATGCAGGACTGGGTCCTCCTGACAACAGATGCAAGTCTCCGAGGCTGGGGCGCAGTCACGCAAGGAAGAAATTTCCAGGGAAAATGGTCAAGCCAGGAATCTTGTCTCCACATAAATGTTCTCGAGTTGAGAGCCATTTACAACGGACTGCTGCAAGCAAAGAACCTTCTTCAGGGTCTCCCTGTCCTAATCCAGTCGGACAACATAACAGCAGTGGCGTACATAAACCGCCAAGGCGGAACAAGGAGCAGGGTGGCTATGGAGGAGGCCACAAGAATCCTACGCTGGGCGGAACAGCACGTGAGCGCTCTGTCAGCAGTCTTCCTCCCGGGAGTAGACAACTGGGAAGCAGACTTCCTCAGCAGACACGATCTCCATCCGGGAAAGTGGGCTCTTCATCAAGAGGTGTTTGCAGAAGTGACAAAGCATTGGGGACTTCCTCTGATAGACATGATGGCGTCTCACCTCAACAAGAAGCTTCCGAGGTATTGTTCCAGGTCGAGGGACCCCCAGGCCAGCGCAGTGGACGCCCTGGTGTCTCCGTGGGTGTTTCCGTCGGTGTATGTGTTCCCTCTGCTCCCTCTCATTCCGAAGGTGCTGAGGATCGTTTGACGAACAGGGGTTCAGGCGATACTCATTGTTCCAAATTGGCCACGGAGGGCCTGGTATCCGGATCTTCAAGAATTACTAGTGAAAAATCCCTGGCCGCTTCCTCTACAAGAGGACCTGTTGTTGCAGGGGCCCTGTGTGTTTCAGGACTTACTGCGGCTGCGTTTGATGGCGTGGAAGTTGAGCGCCAAATCTTAGCTCGGAAGGGTATTCCAGGGGAGGTCATCTCCACTCTCCTTAAAGCTAGGAAGGAAGTTACGGCAAAACATTATCACCGTATTTGGAGGAAATATGTTTCATGGTGTGAGACCAAAGCAGCTCCGATGGAGGTGTTTCACTTGGGTCGGTTTCTCCATTTTTTGCAGGCTGGCGTAGATGCAGGCCTGAAATTGGGTTCCATAAAAGTGCAGATTTCGGCTTTATCTATTTTCTTTCAGGAAGAATTGGCCGTCCTTCCCGAGGATCTAACTTTTGTGAAGGGAGTGTTGCATATCCACCCTCCATTTGTGCCGCCGGTGGTGCCGTGGGATCTTGAAGTGGTCTTGCAGTTCCTTATGTCTCACTGGTTTGAACCTTTGCGTAAGGTTGAGTTAAAGTTTCTCACTTGGAAAGTGGTCATGTTTTTGGCTCTGGCGTCGGCCAGGCGAGTGTCAGAGTTGGTGGCCTTGTCTCACAAGAGCCCGTATTTGATTTTACATTCGGATAGAGCGGAATTGAGGACTCGTCAACAATTTCTGCCGAAGGTGGTTTCTTCGTTTCACATTAACCAACCTATTGTGGTACCTGTGGCTACGGATGCTGTGGCAGTTCCAAAGTCTCTTGATGTTGTAAGAGCTTTGAAAATTTATGTTGCCAGAACGGCTCGTACCAGGAAAACAGAAGCTTTGTTTGTCCTGTATGCTTCCAACAAGATTGGAAATCCTGCTTCTAAACAAACTATTGCACGCTGGATTTGTAATACGATTCAGCAGGCTCATTCTTCGGCTGGGAAACCGTTGCCGAAGTCTGTAAAGGCCTATTCTACTAGGAAGGTGGGCTCTTCTTGGGCGGCTGCCCGAGGGGTCTCGGCACTTCAGCTTTGCCGAGCAGCTACGTGGTCGGGTTCAAACACATTTACTAAGTTTTACAAGTTTGATACCCTGGCTGATGAGGACCTCATGTTTGCTCAATCGTTGCTGCAGAGTCGTCCACACTCTCCCGCCCGCTCTGGAGCTTTTAGTATAGACCCCATGGTCCTTGTCCCCAGCATCCTCTAGGACGTAAGAGAAAATAGGATTTTAATACCTACCGGTAAATCCTTTTCTCCCAGTCCGTAGAGGATGCTGGGCGCTCATCCCAGTGCGGACTGTTACTTGCGGTTGTAGTATTACTGGTTGTATTTGTTTACACATGGGTTGTGTATTAGTTTATTCAGCTTGTTGCTGTTGTTAATTTATACGGTTATCTGGTTTTATACTACTTCAGTTGTACGGTATGTTGTGGTGTGGGCTGGTATGTTTCTCGCACTTTGTTTAAACATAAATCCTTTTCTCGAAATGACCGTCTCTCCTGGGCACAGTTCCTATAACTGAGGTCTGGAGGAGGGGCATAGAGGGAGGAGCCAGTTCACACCCAGTCAAAGTCTTTTTAGTGTGCCCAAGCTCCTGCGGATCCCGTCTATACCCCATGGTCCTTTTGGAGTCCCCAGCATCCTCTACGGACTAAGAGAAAAGGATTTACCGGTAGGTATTAAAATCCTATTATATCTATCTATCTATCTATCTATCTATCTATCTATCTATCTATCTATCTATCTATCACCTGTTTATCTATCTATCTATCTATCTATCTATCTATCTATCTATCTATCTATCAATCATCTATTTACCTATGTATCTCTCTCTCTCTCTCTCTCTATCTATCTATCCTGATTCTGAGTCAGACGGTGTAAATGCGGACAGCTCTCACATCTATCTGCAAACCGCACGTGCGCCACAGAGAATTGCAGACTGGGGACGCACCTGTCACACTTATATTGAAAGACTGCGGTGTCAAACACATCTCTGAAACAAGATTTATAATCATTATTATTTGTTTTCATATATTTTTAATTAATTGACGCGTACTTGCCTAATTGTTTTGATTTGCGTTAAGTGGCTTGCACAGGGAGAGGGTCATAGCATTGTATTTGGCATCATCATGACCAGGGGAGGATTTACAGCCCCACCAGTAAAATTCACCACCTCAGTGAGCCAGTTGCAATCCATGACTGCACTGGCTATGCTTTGACTGACCGTGACTTCCCATTTGGAAGTGCTACCTGCTAATCACGCGCAGGACAGGCAGTCCAATTGGGAGGGGTTTCCTCCTTTTGGAACTGCCAGACTCGGCTGTGATTAGCAGAGAGCATGCTCCCTGTGGGATGACACTCCCTGCCTGATCGTCAGTCCTACCCAGCTTCTATGGCTGCTGACGATGCAGTCCATAGAAGCCAGGGTTTTGGGCATGTGCAGTCCCACCGCCACTTGATGCCTGTCAGATCCATTGCGTAGGTGCCGGCACCTGGCTGGTCAGGTGGCTGTCTCCTCTCCTGGCATGGGTAGCGGCAGCCCTCCTCCAATCAGGTAGGAGCCCCCTCTAATCATGACCCCGTCCTCAGCTGCACATGCCATAAGCCGTGCTTACCTGTCATCCCTAGGTTGAGTTATGTGTTGGTGGACACCGTTGTGCTGCTTTATGTCCACGTTCCAGCACTCGGTTTTCTGTCACTTTGACCAGCAGGAAAAAAAACTGTGAAGAGGGTAAAAATGGAAGACAAGGGGCAAGAGGGAGTAGTGCAATTGGACAGTGGGTTGTGGGAACAGATAGCAGAAAAAGGCAGGGATTCAGATGGAATGGACATACACACATATGGGGCACAGCGAGACCCACATGGGGAGACAGACAGACATGTACACTACACATACAGATAGGGGAAAGAGAGCATAATATAAAAAGGGTGACAGGCATACATAGAGGGACAGAGTCACAGACCGAAGATAGGTGAACATGCGGTAAGTCAAATGGAGCAGGGCCGGATTTAGGGGGGGGACGATTGGGGTGAACGCCCCCCTAACTTACAGATACAGCCACGCCCACTTAGAAACTTTCTGTTGCTGCAGCTCTGGGCTGTGAGGGGTGAGCTGCGTTGTCAGTGCGTCTGCTGTGAAGGGACCCGCGGCCAGCCGGCGGCTTTGTAATAAGTCATTCTGACTCTTTAGTATGCTGCTGCTCAATCGCTGTGATTAAGAGGATGCTGTCCGGCCGGAGGAGGACAAGGAGGAGGGACAAAAGGAGGCTGCTTCTGGGACTAGCCAGATGATATGTACGTATTTTGGCCCTCATTCCGAGTTGTTCGCTCGCAAGCTGCTTTTAGCAGCTTTGCACACGCTAAGCCGCCGCCTACTGGGAGTGAATCTTAGCTTATCAAAATTGCGAACGAAAGATTAGCAGAATTGCGAATAGACACTTCTTAGCAGTTTCTGAGTAGCTTCACACTTACTCGGCATCTGCGATCAGTTCAGTGCTTGTCGTTCCTGGTTTGACGTCACAAACACACCCAGCGTTCGCCCAGACACTCCTCCGTTTCTCCAGCCACTCCCGCATTTTTCCCAGAAACGGTAGCGTTTCTTTCGCACACACCCATAAAACGGCCAGTTTCCGCCCAGAAACACCCACTTCCTGTCAATCACATTACGATCACCAGAACGAAGAAAAAAACTCGTAATGCGGTGAGTAAAATACCTAACTGCATAGCAAATTTACTTGGCGCAGTCGCACTGCGGACATTGCGCATGCGCATTAGCGACTTATCGCTCCGTTGCGAGAAAAAAATAACGAGCGAACAACTCGGAATGACCCCCATTGTACTGTCAGACAGCTCTATTCTGAATAACAGTACAGGTTGAGTATCCCTTATCCAAAATGCTTGGGACCAGAGGTATTTTGGATATCGTATTTTGGAATAATTGCATACCATAATGAGTTATCATGGTGATTGGACCTAAATCTAAGCACAGAATGCATTTATGTTACATATACACCTTATACACACAGCCTGAAGGTCATTTAATACAATATTATTAATAACTGTGTGTATTAAACAAAGTTTGTGTACATTGAGCCATCAGAAAACAAAGGTTTCACTATATCAGTCTCACTCAAAAAAAGTCTGTATTTCGGAATATTCCGTATTTTGGAATATTTGGATATGGGATACTCAACCTGTACAGTGTTGTGGCAGTGTTCTGTCAATGTTACTGCACTTTGTGTTGGTAGGCAGTGTGACAGGGCAGGGGTGCAGATTGTGAACTACATTAGCAGGGGCGTAGGGAGGGCAGTTCCGGTTGAGCTCGAGCTCCAGGCGCCCAAGACAGTACAGGGCGCTGCAGCTCGACTCCGCCGGAACCTCCCTCCCGCAAGCAGCTCGCAGCCGCAGCAAGGATCTCCTTCCCCTCCACTCTCCCCCCCTCCGCTTACCGCCGGTCCGTGACTTGCGTGTGACGTCACACGCACGAACGAACGGAAATACGTCCAGCAGCAGTCGGAAAGCAGGAGCGGACAGGTGAGTGTTGTTTTTTCTTTTTTTCTTTTGTGTTTGCGGCGCTACCAGGGGGCACAGCTACAGGGGCATAATTACTCTGGGCAAATCTACAGGGGGCACAACTACTGGGGGCAAATCTACAGGAGGCACAACTACGCCGGGCACATCTACAGGGGGCAAATCTACAGGGGGCACAACTACTGGGGGAAAATCTACAGGGTGCACAATTACTCTGGGCACAGCTACAGGAGGCACACCTACTGGGGACACACCTACTAGGGGCACAGCCACATGGGGAACAGCTACTCCGGCCACAGCTACAGGGGGCACATCTACCAGGGGCAAATCTACAGGGGGCACAGCTACAGGGGGCACAACCACTGGGTCCATAACTACAGTGGGCATAACTGTGGCCACGCCCCTTACCTATGAAACCACACTCCTATTTTTTGCTGCGTGCCTTTGGCGCCAAAGGAAACTTTCACCCTGGATGCCACAAGGTGTAGAACCGGCCCTGGTGGCCATGCCCCCAATTCAGAACAGGGGAGGGGGGCGCCGAAATATACTTTGCTCCAGGCACCATGACACCTTGCTACACCTCTGTACATTAGGAGAAGCTGCAGTTGTACTCACTTCCGCTGTTTAATTATTCTGTAAAGTTATTTATCAGGTGTGTGTTTCTATGCATCTTACGTTCTCAGAAATAAAGCTATGAGAACTTTTGGCGTATTGGTTGTATTAAGGCAGTACATTCATGATCAGCCAGGCTATATGACACTGCATTATCTGAGGCGGGCAGGTGTTGCATACAGGAAGCCTTAGGAATACACCATTTTTATTGATAAACCTTGCAGACACGTCTTCGGGTTTTATGTAAGGTATCTAATGCAAGCCTGTGTACCCTATAGTTTTTCAAGTGTGGTGGAACTGTAAGTTCCAGCATGCCCTGCTCCTCCCAGGTTCCTTCTCTCTCAGCCTCCTCCTGACTGACTGGGAGCTACAGGTGGGGCAGCCCTGCTCTTGACTCCGGGAGATGACGTCACAGTCTAAAAAATGGGAGGGGCAGGACTGGAAGTGGGAGGAGTAATGAGTAGAGAGAGGAGGAGTCTATATTCATTTTTAAACTGCCCCCCTCCTCTACAAGAACAGTCTAGATCTGTCCCTGAAATGGAGGAAGAATGGAGTGGAACAGGGAAGGAAGGGGACCCTACTTACACTGCGGTCCTCCGGGACTCTTGTGTAAGAAGGTGTATGGAGGACAGCAGAGTATGTATAATGGGTGTGCAGTGCACATGCATACCTCTCACCTGTCCCAGACAGGACAGACCTGCTATTCGGACACTGTCCCGCGGGCAGTGGGGGGAGGTTGGCAGAGTCTGTGATCACCGTTGCTCTGCATTGCTTTTATAAGTCAACATGTAGAGCACGGCCCAACCTACACAGATGCCACATGCAACCCACGGAACCCCTGCGAGTGCCTTGCAAGACCCCCATGTCGCCTACGTAGTTTGCTAACCACTGATCTGCAGAAAGCAACAGGTGTACTACAAGTGAAGGGACCATACATCCCACTCGTGCACATAGTGATGAGTAGAGATGAGCGGGTTCGGTTTCTCTGAAACCGAACCCGCACGAACTTCATGTTTTTTTCACGGGTCCGAGCAGACTCGGATCCTCCCGCCTTGCTCGGTTAACCCGAGCGCGCCCGAACGTCATCATGACGCTGTCGGATTCTCGCGAGACTCGGATTCTATATAAGGAGCCGCGCGTCGCCGCCATTTTCACACGTGCATTGAGATTGATAGGGAGAGGACGTGGCTGGCGTCCTCTCCATTAGAAATTAGATTAGAAGAGAGAGAGAGATTGTGCAGAGTCAGACAGAGTTTACCACAGTGACCAGTGCAGTTGTTGTTAGTTAACTTTTATTTATTTTAATATATATCCGTTCTCTGCTATATCCGTTCTCTGCCTGAAAAAAAACGATACACAGCAGCAGCCAGTCACACAGTGTGACTCAGTCTGTGTGCACTCAGCTCAGCCCAGTGTGCTGCACATCAATGTATAAAAGGCAAAGCTTATAATAATTGTGGGGGAGACTGGGGAGCACTGCAGGTTGTTATAGCAGGAGCCCCCAGGAGTACATAATATTATATTAATTTAAAATTAAACAGTGCACACTTTTGCTGCAGGAGTGCCACTGCCAGTGTGACTAGTGGTGACCAGTGCCTGACCACCAGTATAGTAGTATATTCATTGTTGTATGTATTGTATACTATCTCTTTATCAACCAGTCTATATTAGCAGCAGACACAGTACAGTGCGGTAGTTCACGGCTGTGGCTACCTCTGTGTCGGCAGTCGGAACTCGGCAGGCAGTCCGTCCATCCATAATTGTATTACAATATATACCACCTAACCGTGGTATTTTTTTTTCTTTCTTTATACCGTCATAGTGTCATACTAGTTGTTACGAGTATACTACTATCTCTTTATCAACCAGTGTACAGTGCGGTAGTTCACGGCTGTGGCTACCTCTGTGTCGGCAGTCGGCAGGCAGTCCGTCCATCCATAATTGTATTATTATTATAATATATACCACCTAACCGTGGTTTTTTTTCCATTCTTTATACCGTCGTCATAGTGTCATACTAGTTGTTACGAGTATACTACTATCTCTTTATCAACCAGTGTACAGTGCGGTAGTTCACGGCTGTGGCTACCTCTGTGTCGGCAGTCGGCAGGCAGTCCGTCCATCCATAATTGTATTATTATTATAATATATACCACCTAACCGTGGTTTTTTTTCCATTCTTTATACCGTCGTCATAGTGTCATACTAGTTGTTACGAGTATACTACTATCTCTTTATCAACCAGTGTACAGTGCGGTAGTTCACGGCTGTGGCTACCTCTGTGTCGGCAGTCGGCAGGCAGTCCGTCCATCCATAATTGTATTATTATTATAATATATACCACCTAACCGTGGTTTTTTTTCCATTCTTTATACCGTCGTCATAGTGTCATACTAGTTGTTACGAGTATACTACTATCTCTTTATCAACCAGTGTACAGTGCGGTAGTTCACGGCTGTGGCTACCTCTGTGTCGGCAGTCGGCAGGCAGTCCGTCCATCCATAATTGTATTATTATTATAATATATACCACCTAACCGTGGTTTTTTTTTCATTCTTTATACCGTCGTCATAGTGTCATACTAGTTGTTACGAGTATACTACTATCTCTTTATCAACCAGTGTACAGTGCGGTAGTTCACGGCTGTGGCTACCTCTGTGTCGGCAGTCGGCAGGCAGTCCGTCCATCCATAATTGTATTATTATTATAATATATACCACCTAACCGTGTTTTTTTTTCCATTCTTTATACCGTCGTCATAGTGTCATACTAGTTGTTACGAGTATACTACTATCTCTTTATCAACCAGTGTACAGTGCGGTAGTTCACGGCTGTGGCTACCTCTGTGTCGGCAGTCGGCAGGCAGTCCGTCCATCCATAATTGTATTATTATTATAATATATACCACCTAACCGTGGTTTTTTTTCCATTCTTTATACCGTCGTCATAGTGTCATACTAGTTGTTACGAGTATACTACTATCTCTTTATCAACCAGTGTACAGTGCGGTAGTTCACGGCTGTGGCTACCTCTGTGTCGGCAGTCGGCAGGCAGTCCGTCCATCCATAATTGTATTATTATTATAATATATACCACCTAACCGTGGTTTTTTTTCCATTCTTTATACCGTCGTCATAGTGTCATACTAGTTGTTACGAGTATACTACTATCTCTTTATCAACCAGTGTACAGTGCGGTAGTTCACGGCTGTGGCTACCTCTGTGTCGGCAGTCGGCAGGCAGTCCGTCCATCCATAATTGTATTATTATTATAATATATACCACCTAACCGTGGTTTTTTTATACCACCTAACCGTGGCAGTCCGTCCATAATTGTATACTAGTAAACTATCCAATCCATCCATCTCCATTGTTTACCTGAGGTGCCTTTTAGTTCTGCCTATAAAATATGGAGAACAAAAAAGTTGAGGTTCCAAAATTAGGGAAAGATCAAGATCCACTTCCACCTCGTGCTGAAGCTGCTGCCACTAGTCATGGCCGAGACGATGAAATGCCAGCAACGTCGTCTGCCAAGGCCGATGCCCAATGTCATAGTACAGAGCATGTCAAATCCAAAACACCAAATATCAGAAAAAAAAGGACTCCAAAACCTAAAATAAAATTGTCGGAGGAGAAGCGTAAACTTGCCAATATGCCATTTACCACACGGAGTGGCAAGGAACGGCTGAGGCCCTGGCCTATGTTCATGGCTAGTGGTTCAGCTTCACATGAGGATGGAAGCACTCAGCCTCTCGCTAGAAAACTGAAAAGACTCAAGCTGGCAAAAGCACCGCAAAGAACTGTGCGTTCTTTGAAATCCCAAATCCACAAGGAGAGTCCAATTGTGTCGTTTGCGATGCCTGACCTTCCCAACACTGGACGTGAAGAGCATGCGCCTTCCACTATTTGCATGCCCCCTGCAAGTGCTGGAAGGAGCACCCGCAGTCCAGTTCCTGATAGTCAGATTGAAGATGTCAGTGTTGAAGTACACCAGGATGAGGAGGATATGGGTGTTGCTGGCGCTGGGGAGGAAATTGACCAGGAGGATTCTGATGGTGAGGTGGTTTGTTTAAGTCAGGCACCCGGGGAGACACCTGTTGTCCGTGGGAGGAATATGGCCGTTGACATGCCAGGTGAAAATACCAAAAAAATCAGCTCTTCGGTGTGGAGGTATTTCACCAGAAATGCGGACAACAGGTGTCAAGCCGTGTGTTCCCTTTGTCAAGCTGTAATAAGTAGGGGTAAGGACGTTAACCACCTCGGAACATCCTCCCTTATACGTCACCTGCAGCGCATTCATAATAAGTCAGTGACAAGTTCAAAAACTTTGGGTGACAGCGGAAGCAGTCCACTGACCAGTAAATCCCTTCCTCTTGTAACCAAGCTCACGCAAACCACCCCACCAACTCCCTCAGTGTCAATTTCCTCCTTCCCCAGGAATGCCAATAGTCCTGCAGGCCATGTCACTGGCAAGTCTGACGAGTCCTTTCCTGCCTGGGATTCCTCCGATGCATCCTTGCGTGTAACGCCTACTGCTGCTGGCGCTGCTGTTGTTGCCGCTGGGAGTCGATGGTCATCCCAGAGGGGAAGTCGTAAGCCCACTTGTACTACTTCCAGTAAGCAATTGACTGTTCAACAGTCCTTTGCGAGGAAGATGAAATATCACAGCAGTCATCCTACTGCAAAGCGGATAACTGAGTCCTTGACAACTATGTTGGTGTTAGACGTGCGTCCGGTATCCGCCGTTAGTTCACAGGGAACTAGACAATTTATTGAGGCAGTGTGCCCCCGTTACCAAATACCATCTAGGTTCCACTTCTCTAGGCAGGCGATACCGAGAATGTACACGGACGTCAGAAAAAGACTCACCAGTCTCCTAAAAAATGCAGTTGTACCCAATGTCCACTTAACCACGGACATGTGGACAAGTGGAGCAGGGCAGGGTCAGGACTATATGACTGTGACAGCCCACTGGGTAGATGTATGGACTCCCGCCGCAAGAACAGCAGCGGCGGCACCAGTAGCAGCATCTCGCAAACGCCAACTCTTTCCTAGGCAGGCTACGCTTTGTATCACCGCTTTCCAGAATACGCACACAGCTGAAAACCTCTTACGGCAACTGAGGAAGATCATCGCGGAATGGCTTACCCCAATTGGACTCTCCTGTGGATTTGTGGCATCGGACAACGCCAGCAATATTGTGTGTGCATTAAATATGGGCAAATTCCAGCACGTCCCATGTTTTGCACATACCTTGAATTTGGTGGTGCAGAATTTTTTAAAAAACGACAGGGGCGTGCAAGAGATGCTGTCGGTGGCCAGAAAAATTGCGGGACACTTTCGGCGTACAGGCACCACGTACAGAAGACTGGAGCACCACCAAAAACTACTGAACCTGCCCTGCCATCATCTGAAGCAAGAAGTGGTAACGAGGTGGAATTCAACCCTCTATATGCTTCAGAGGTTGGAGGAGCAGCAAAAGGCCATTCAAGCCTATACAATTGAGCACGATATAGGAGATGGAATGCACCTGTCTCAAGTGCAGTGGAGAATGATTTCAACGTTGTGCAAGGTTCTGATGCCCTTTGAACTTGCCACACGTGAAGTCAGTTCAGACACTGCCAGCCTGAGTCAGGTCATTCCCCTCATCAGGCTTTTGCAGAAGAAGCTGGAGGCATTGAAGAAGGAGCTAACACGGAGCGATTCCGCTAGGCATGTGGGACTTGTGGATGCAGCCCTTAATTCGCTTAACAAGGATTCACGGGTGGTCAATCTGTTGAAATCAGAGCACTACATTTTGGCCACCGTGCTCGATCCTAGATTTAAAGCCTACCTTGGATCTCTCTTTCCGGCAGACACAGGTCTGCTGGGGTTGAAAGACCTGCTGGTGACAAAATTGTCAAGTCAAGCGGAACGCGACCTGTCAACATCTCCTCCTTCACATTCTCCCGCAACTGGGGGTGCGAGGAAAAGGCTCAGAATTCCGAGCCCACCCGCTGGCGGTGATGCAGGGCAGTCTGGAGCGACTGCTGATGCTGACATCTGGTCCGGACTGAAGGACCTGACAACGATTACGGACATGTCGTCTACTGTCACTGCATATGATTCTCTCAACATTGATAGAATGGTGGAGGATTATATGAGTGACCGCATCCAAGTAGGCACGTCACACAGTCCGTACTTATACTGGCAGGAAAAAGAGGCAATTTGGAGGCCCTTGCACAAACTGGCTTTATTCTACCTAAGTTGCCCTCCCACAAGTGTGTACTCCGAAAGAGTGTTTAGTGCCGCCGCTCACCTTGTCAGCAATCGGCGTACGAGGTTACATCCAGAAAATGTGGAGAAGATGATGTTCATTAAAATGAATTATAATCAATTCCTCCGCGGAGACATTGACCAGCAGCAATTGCCTCCACAAAGTACACAGGGAGCTGAGATGGTGGATTCCAGTGGGGACGAATTGATAATCTGTGAGGAGGGGGATGTACACGGTGATATATCGGAGGGTGAAGATGAGGTGGACATCTTGCCTCTGTAGAGCCAGTTTGTGCAAGGAGAGATTAATTGCTTCTTTTTTGGGGGGGGTCCAAACCAACCCGTCATATCAGTCACAGTCGTGTGGCAGACCCTGTCACTGAAATGATGGGTTGGTTAAAGTGTGCATGTCCTGTTTTGTTTATACAACATAAGGGTGGGTGGGAGGGCCCAAGGATAATTCCATCTTGCACCTCTTTTTTCTTTTCTTTTTCTTTGCATCATGTGCTGATTGGGGAGGGTTTTTTGGAAGGGACATCCTGCGTGACACTGCAGTGCCACTCCTAGATGGGCCCGGTGTTTGTGTCGGCCACTAGGGTCGCTAATCTTACTCACACAGCTACCTCATTGCGCCTCTTTTTTTCTTTGCGTCATGTGCTGTTTGGGGAGGGTTTTTTGGAAGGGACATCCTGCGTGACACTGCAGTGCCACTCCTAGATGTGCCCGGTGTTTGTGTCGGCCACTAGGGTCGCTAATCTTACTCACACAGTCAGCTACCTCATTGCGCCTCTTTTTTTCTTTGCGTCATGTGCTGTTTGGGGAGGGTTTTTTGGAAGGGCCATCCTGCGTGACACTGCAGTGCCACTCCTAGATGGGCCCGGTGTTTGTGTCGGCCACTAGGGTCGCTAATCTTACTCACACAGCTACCTCATTGCGCCTCTTTTTTTCTTTGCGTCATGTGCTGTTTGGGGAGGGTTTTTTGGAAGGGCCATCCTGCGTGACACTGCAGTGCCACTCCTAGATGGGCCCGGTGTTTGTGTCGGCCACTAGGGTCGCTAATCTTACTCACACAGCTACCTCATTGCGCCTCTTTTTTTCTTTGCGTCATGTGCTGTTTGGGGAGGGTTTTTTGGAAGGGACATCCTGCGTGACACTGCAGTGCCACTCCTAGATGGGCCCGGTGTTTGTGTCGGCCACTAGGGTCGCTTATCTTACTCACACAGCGACCTCGGTGCAAATTTTAGGACTAAAAATAATATTGTGAGGTGTGATGTGTTCAGAATAGGCTGAAAATGAGTGTAAATTATGTTTTTTGAGGTTAATAATACTTTGGGATCAAAATTACCCCCAAATTCTATGATTTAAGCTGTTTTTTAGGGTTTTTTGAAAAAAACACCCGAATCCAAAACACACCCGAATCCGACAAAAATAATTCGGTGAGGTTTTGCCAAAACGCGTTCGAACCCAAAACACGGCCGCGGAACCGAACCCAAAACCAAAACACAAAACCCGAAAAATTTCAGGCGCTCATCTCTAGTGATGAGACCGGTCTTCTTGCCTGTGATTACTTCATGGGAGTGAAATCCGTGTGATGTAATAGCTCAGTATACAGTCTGCTGAAGTTTTATTATCAGCCACGTTTATTACCTGTTATAAAGGCAGGACCAGTCATATTTCCCTGCGAGGGATAGTGCCATGTCACAGTCATCTCCTAGTAATGATTTACTGATCTCGCTGACAGCGCAATAGATTATACCTGGCTGGTAGCACGTTTTGTACTATTCTGCCGGTCAGAATCCCGACGCATCTTGGCGAGCATTTTAACCGTACCCCTATCTCTAACCCTAACCCTAACCACCCCCTCCCGCAGCCTGGTTCCGGTATGAATGGTCGCCCATGTTATGGTCATCAGTCATTAGGTCGACCACTATTGGTCGACATTGGCATGGTCAACGTGGACAAATGGTCGACACATTAAAATGGTCGACACATGAAATGTCGATCCATGAAAAGGTCGAGATGAGTTTTTTTTTACTGTTTTTGTTGACGTTTTTTGCGTAAAGTGACGGGGACCCCAATTAGTGCACCGCGTCTCCTCGCATGGGTCGTGGGTGCTTCGCTCCGCTACCGCTGCACTCGGCACAGATTACCGTTCCCAGTCATAGTCCACGTGGCTCGTAAAGTATGTAAAAGCTCCACAAAAGAATTTTTTTTGAAAAACTCACGTCGACCTTTTCATGTGTCGACCATGTAAATGTCGACCAGTAGTGGTCGACCTAATGACTGTCGACAATAACATGGTCGACCATCCAAACGGATACCCCGCAGCCTTAGCCTAACCATTCCCTCCTGCAGACTAACTCTGAACCCCCCTCCCCGCCGCAGCATAACCATAACCCTCCCCCTGGTGTCCAACCCTAACCAACCTCACCACTTACCTGCAGGATGTGGTTAGTATGAACAGTCTGCTTATTTGATCCTCAATACTCTCTTGAGTTTATCAGAACTGTTCTCACATAACATAAGAAAAAAGCAAATGACTAACTCCTATAGATTGTATAAATGTTGAGTTCTGATGTAATCTAATCACTTATAACTAAGTTTTGAAGTCATCACTAGTGTTTATGAGGTAACCTTATATAGAATAATGCAAACTCCATTGGAAATTATTATGACTCCTAAACATATCCCAGGATTTCTGTGACCTGTAAATACATTATGCCACACTGTGCATTAAACAGGGGCATTGTAAGAGAGGAGATGGCCCACGTGCACCCCCCATTGCGGGCGCCTCCTCTCAGGCAGCGAGTACACTCCAACATTATGTCAAAGTCTACTGCGCATGTGCAGGTCTCCGAGAACATGGGGCTCGCACATTGTTCCTGAGCACATCTCCAGTGCGCATGCGCAAGTCGCTCAAAAATGTCCATGTTGGCCATTTTCAAAGTGATTTGTGTCCGCAGAGCAGGGCTGCGGAACTCCGGAAGGGTAAGTATATCATATGGGTGCAGGGTGTGTGGTGTGGGCCCACTGGACACAGGGCCCGTGTTCACCGCACACCTTGCACCAATTATAGAAACGTTTATGACATAAAGTAAACATGGATGAAATTTGTAGAATACTGTATGTAGGTTGAAAGTCATGATGACTTTTATATTATTAGTAAATATATTAATACTTTATGTTGCACGCTCTCCTCATGTCTGTTTTATCAGTCAGTTTGGTAAACTTACTATGGGGGGTGATTCAGTTGTTTATGCGTGCCCTAAAGTGACGGGAGGTCAGAGGGCGCTATTCAAATGTTTTGGACTGATCGCACTCTGCAGTGCCAGATTAGCCATTTTCTGACTAAAGTGCCGGGCGTGATGCGGAAAAAGTGCCTGTTGGAACGGATCACTTTTCACACATTTCAGCTCGCCAGCATTTGACTGTGTCTTAGATGCAGATTTCATGGCTTCGCAAGGCTCCCTGCGACAGCCAGACTGATTAAGCTGAGGCTTACTCAACTGGCAGTCTGCGGGGAACATGGCGACCATCGGACGTGTTATTGATCACAGGCTGCAACGCTGGGATCGCAAATGCAGCAAGGAGGTGTTCAGGGCCGGTTCTACACCTTGTGGCGCACAGTGCAAAAGTTTCCACTGGCGCCCCTCCGCGTTTCAAAAAGTAGGGGCATGGCTTCATAGGGGAGGGGCGTGGCCACAGTTATGCCCCCAGATTTGCCCCAAGTAGTTGTGCCCTGCAGTTGATTTGCCCCCAGTAGATTTGCCCCCTGTAGCTGTGCCTCTGTTGCTGTGCCCCCAGTAGTTGTGTCCCGTCGCTTTGCCCCCAGTAGTTGTGTCCCCTGTCGCTGTGCCCCCAATAGTTGTGTCCTCTGCTGCTGTTGTGCCCTCTGTTACTTTGCCCCAGTAGTTGTGCCCTCTGTTGCTGTGCCCCGTTGCTTTGCCCCCAGTAGATTTGCCCCAGTAGTTGCGCCCCCAGTTGCTTTGCCCCCAGTAGTTGTGCCCTCTGCTGCTGTGCCCCCTGTTGCTGTGCCCCCAATAGTTGTGCCCTCTGCTGCTGTGCCCCCCTGTTGCTGTGTCCCCAGTAGTTGTGCCCTCTGCTGCTGTGCCCCCTGTTGTGCCCCCTGTAGCTGTGCCCTCTGCTGCTGTGCCCCCTGTTGTGCCCTCTCCTGCTGTGCCCCCTATTGTGCCCTCTGCTGCTGTGCCCCCTGTTGCTGTGCCCCCGATAGTTGTGCCCTCTGCTGCTGTGCCCCCTGTTGTGCCCTCTGCTGCTGTGCCCCCGATAGTTGTGCCCTCTGCTGCTGTGCCTCCTGTTAACACACATACACACAAAAAAAAACCCAATACTTACCACTGCCCCGCTCCTGCTTCCTGACGCTGCTACCGCCGCTGCTGCTCCGTCTGACCACCGGCTCCTCTCTATGGGAGAGACGTCATGACGTCTCTCCCATAGCAGCGCCGCACAGACACTAAAGGTCAACCCTGACCTCTAGCGTCTGTCACTGGAGCCGGCTGCAGCGGACACCCACACAGCCCATGGCGTCTGCTGCAGCCGGGGAGCGGGGTGCGGGTGGCGGCGGTGCCTGCGGGGTGACTGCGGCCGCGCCCCGGGCGCAGGCACTGCTAGCCCGCACCAAGGACCGCTCCTGGAGGTATTTAACATTTGCATTAGTATGGAATGCATTTGCAAAGCTGCCTGCTGACTGAGGATCTAAGCTTGAACCTGGTGGTAAATATTCCACCCTTTACAACCCTGAGGTGAATACTCTCACAAAGGATGCCGGTGTGGGGGGTATTTCCTGCAGAGTGTCCAAAGTGTGAACTAGGGCCTGATTCATGTTTGTAAGTAAAGCAAATTATCAAGCAACTGATCAAAACCAGGTTGCACTGCAGGTGGGGCAGATATAACATGTGCAGAGAGAGTTAGAATTTGGGTGGGGTGTGTTCAAACTGAAATCTAAGTCGCAATATAAAAATAAAGTTATCTAACATTTGTGGGCTACATGCAAAATCAGCCGGTATTTACCCTGCACAGAAAAAATATAAATGGATTTGCTCCCCTTTCATGGCAACATGGTTTCTTCCAGACACAAAGTTACTTGCTGTTTTTGCTTTACTTACAAACATGAATCGGTTGGTCAGGGCAGTGCTGCTGGAATGTGCAGTGTCAGGTTGTCTCTCATCAGCTTTAGGCTTGTAAAATAATTTTGTTGCCACAAGCATTGCAGCATTTATTGAATGCAGGACATTGTGGCATCCATTGCAATTCACACACAGTCTATGTTGCTGCACTTGTCGCTGTAGGTCACATACCGTACATCAGATTCTTCATTCAGCTCCATATCACTTTCATAGGACTGCTCTTGCAGCATATATATGTTGTGACCAGGGCCGGTTCTAGCCCTTGTGGCGCCCCGAGCGAAAATAGGGGTGTGGCTTCATAACGGTGGCGTGGTCAATGTGCCCTCAATAGTACTGCCCCTGTTTGTGCCCCCAGTAGTATTGCCCCATTTTGCACCCAGTTGTATTGCCCCAGTTTGTGCCCCCAGTAGTATTGCCCCCGTTTGTGTGGCTTTTAAAAATAAAAAAAATTAATACTTACCATCCCCGTTCCAGATTCCCGACCGCTGCTGCCCGCTGCCCTCTGTCTCCGTCTCTGGTGGCTGGCGCCGCTCCTCTGATCTATGGGAGAGACGTCATGATGTCTCTCCCATAGAAACGCATAGACACTAGAGGCCAATCATGACCCCTAGTGTCTATGTGCCATTCCACAATGCCGTGCGGTGCATCGCGCACCGCACAGCAGTACCGGCACGGGTGGAGGTGGGGGCACCACTATTAGCGGATCTGGCGGCGCCGCCCTCTGGATGGCGGTGGTGCCCTCCGGAAGGCGGCGCCCCGGGCAAAAGTACCGCATACTTGCCTACCTGACCCTCTCCATGAGGGAGAAAATGCTCTGTTCCTGGACTTTCCTGGTAATGTATGATTGCCATCACCTGTGGTGAAACACCTTTCTTATCAATTAACTAGCTCACCACAGGTGATGGCAATCATACATTACCAGGAAAGTCCAGGAACAGAGCATTTTCTCCCTCATGGAGAGGGTCAGGTAGGCAAGTATGAAGTACCGTGTGCCCGTACCATGATCCGCTACTGGTTGTGACAGAAACACTGGAGTAGTGTTTGAGGGCAGATATATTTGTCTCAGGTTCTTGTCCTACATGTTTTAGAAAAATAAACTTCCAGGAAAATGTTCGTTTTGTTAGCAGTTTTTCAGTCTGTTGGAAAAGATGGATAAGGGTCCTGGAAGAGAGAGAGAGAGAGAGAGAGAGAGAGGGCAAATTCCAGCCATTGGGCCCAGTTCGGGTCTTTGGTCTCACAGAGGGCTAATTAGGGCTTTCAGCTATGTAAGAGTGTTATAGGGCTGCTAGCCTGATCAGTATGTGTAGACTGCCTGGGGAGAAACTGCAGAATCTCTGTGAGGGAAACCTGCTTCCTTATACAAGTGATCCATATGGTACTTACTGGAAAACTCTGTGTTTTGTTTATAGAGTCAGGTACATCTTGTGTATAGACAGGCAAGGCATTTTCTTTTGATGTTTATTTTTATTTTCTGCTTAATAAAACTGGTTGCGGCCAGTTGCACCACAAAACTGGACTCGTATGATCTCTCAGCTGCTGCACGCTGCTGTCTACCCCAGGAAACGGCGCCTGTTCCCCTACAGTGTTACAATACAATGTATAGTAGTGTCCAGTGTTTGTTCCTTCTCACATACCTCTGAATCAGTCTCTCATTTCCACATCCAGTGAATAATGTAAGATCTGAGTAGGTTTAAATGGTTCCTGGGAGCTAATGATACAGGGCAATTGCAATAATAAAACAGTAGTGTAGCAAAGGTTGTTATAGAGGGGAATTGCAGTAAAGTGCCTACAATTTCTGGACAGACTTAAGCTGCATTCACACTTGCCGAGAAAATGAGCGATGTCGCTCATTTTCACCCTTCCTGAGCGACATCGCTCATTTTCACCCTTCCTGAGCGACATCACTCATTTTCACCCTTCCTGAGCGACATCACTCATTTTCACCCTTCCTGAGCGACATCACTCATTTTCACCCTTCCTGACCAACATCGCTCATTTTCTCTGCAAGTGTGTATGCCGCCGGCGACCATCAATGCGTGGCCCTGCGGGTCGTTAACGACCCTCGCTATCGGCCAGGCAGGCAGCTCGATCTGTACTATCGTCCAAAAGGTTCGTGCAAGGCCCGGACGCTGCATGAAGTCACTGAGCGATATGAACATCATATCGCTCAGGTCACTGAGCGATATGAACATCATATCGCTCAGTGTGTGAGCCAGCTGCCGACTGCCTGGCCCGGGAGGGGAAAACACTAGGTGACGTCGCTCATAGAGCACGCGTACCCACCTATTGGGAAGGGTAAAAATGAGGCATTCTTTTCTGGGATACTTTTCTGGGATTCCCTTTACTTTTAAACTGGTGAAATTAAAATATTTAGAAAACTATTGTGGTCGGCGGCATTAATGAGGAAGAAGTGTTCAAGAGCCGACCTTAAGCAGCTATAGTTTTAGTTAAAGAGATATACAATGTAAACCAGCATCCCAAAGCTACTACAGTTACATTTAAATAGACTTAGGGGCATTATGTTGGTGTGGACCACACCTGGGTGTCACCCCGCCAGGGTGACACCTGGGACATTCTCGTGTAGCACCCAGCTCCTGTCACTGAGCAGGAGCCAGCAGTGCAGACAGGGTCTCCGGGGGCTGCCCTGAATATACGGGAAAGCTGGACACACCCCTGGAGTGATGTAAATGAGGCCAGGTTGCCAGTTCCATATGTCGTACAGCTCAGTGTATGAGTCTTGTAGCTGTGCTCCTAAGTGTTCACAGGTTATACCCTGGAACCTGCAGACCTTAGTATCCCTCCAGTCCAGTACCAGTGCTGTACTACCAGTGTCATCATTCCAGTTCCAGCCCGGTCAGCGACAGGCCTGCCGGGTGCAGCGAAACCCAAATCCCCTTCGGTCTCCTACCCTGACCCCTACCTGTACAACATTCATGAACTCAACTTGAGATTTCTTTGTTATTCAGTCACACTGTCCTTTATTACATTTTAAGATGCTTGCATACCTGGGATTCAAACCCATTGCCTTTGGCATTGCAGTCAGACAATCTATTCATTGAGCTATCTGCCCTTGCATAGAAAGATAGATAATTCTAAAATAGAGAATTGTAACTATTTGAAGCTAACCTTGTACTTTGAAAAAAATGATCAGCGATGCAGATGAGCAGTTCTGTGTAGTGTTCAGCAGCAAGAGATTGGATGTACACTACATAGATCTGTTCAACTGCAATGCTTCGTATAGCGGGGGTCAGTCCAACTCGATCGCACGCTGTGCTTCCTCGTGGCTGTGCGATCGGGTCAGAACTGCGCATGCGCAGCGGACGCATTGCACAGGCGAGTCGTTGCCTGGCAACGGCCTTCGCCAGGCAGCGACGCTGCTAGCAAGGAAAGCGGTCACAGCGGCGACCGCAAGAAGATTGACAGGAGGAAGGCGGAACTGGGCGGCAACTCCCCGTTGCAGGCCAATGCAGAGCCGGTCATAGGCATAGGCAAACTAGGCAATTGCCTAGGGCATTTGATATGCCTAGGGGCATCAGCAGCTTCTGCTGATTAAAATGATATGCGGCATGCCTATATTCTGTGTGTAGCATTTCATATGCAGATACAGCCACAGTCTCACACAGTATATAGGCATGCTGCATATCAGTTTAATCAGTAGAAGCTGCTTGTGCATCGCAGCCACATAGCAATGCAAATCAGATGCATTTTCATAAAAAAAAGGTGCCCGACGTTAGCATCGAGGCAAGATTTATGAGGACACATCTGTATCCAAGCAGAGGCAGAGGTAACATAGTAACATAGTAACATACATAGTAACATAGTATCTGAGGTTGAAAAAAGACAATTGTCCATCGAGTTCAACCTATTTGTGGTCTCCTATGCATGATGATTTGACTAAAATTTCTGACTGATGCTGCTGTCAGCCGTTGCATTTTATCCCTATTTATAGTAACTATAATGCATGACTATGCACCATACCCCTGGATATCCTTATCCATTAGGAATTTATCTAACCCATTCTTAAAGGTGTTGACAGATTCCGCCATTACAACTCCCTCGGGCAGGAAATTCCAAACACGTATTGTCCTTACCGTGAAAAAGCCTTTACGCCGTATTGTGCGGAATCTCCTCTCCTCTAACCTGAGCGAGTGTCCACGAGTCCTCTGTGTTGATCTAACCAAAAACAGGTCCCACGCAAGCTCTGTGTATTGTCCCCTTATATATTTGTAGATGTTGATCATATCCCCTCTTAGTCTCCGCTTTTCCAATGTAAACATGCCTAGTCTTTCAAGCCTTTCCTTGTATTCCATCGTCTCCATGCCCTTAATTAGTTTGGTCGCCCTCCTCTGTACCTTTTCAAGCTCCAGGATATCCTTTTTGTAGTACGGTGCCCAGAATTGTACACAGTATTCAAGGTGTGGCCTCACTAGTGATTTATATAACGGGAGTATAATACTCTCGTCCCTAGCATCAATACCCCGTTTTATGCATGCTAATATCTTATTAGCCTTCTTTGCTGCAGTCCTACTTTGGGTACTACTGCTTAGCTTGCTATCTATGAGGACACCTAAGTCCTTTTCCAGTACAGAATCCCCTAATTTTACCCCATTTAGTAGGTAGGTGTAATTTTTATTCTTGTTACCACAGTGCATTACCTTACACTTGTCTGTGTTGAAGCGCATTCTCCATTTGGCTGCCCATGCTTCTAATTTAACTAAGTCGATCTGAAGAGACTCGGCATCCTCCTCTGTATTTATAGCCTTACACAATTTGGTATCATCTGCAAAAGTTGACACCATGCTCTCTAGACCTTCTGTTAGGTCGTTAATGAAAATATTGAACAATAGCGGTCCTAATACTGAGCCTTGCGGCACACCACTTAGCACTTCAGTCCAAGTTGAAAAAGATCCATTAACCACAACGCGCTGCTCCCTATTATCTAACCAGTTTTTGACCCAAGTGCATATTGTGCTTCCTAGCCCTGATTCTTGTAGCTTGTAGATAAGTCTCATGTGTGGTACAGTATCAAACGCTTTGGCAAAGTCTAAAAAGATTACATCCACGTCTTTACCCTGATCTAGGTTAGCGCTTAATGTTTCATAAAAGCCAAGTAAGTTGGTTTGACAGGATCTGTCCTTCATAAACCCATGTTGATTCCTTTTAATGAACTTATTGGTTTCAAGGAACTTCTGAATACTATCTCTTAGAATACCTTCCAATACTTTCCCCACTATAGATGTAAGACTAACTGGTCTATAATTACCTGGTTCAGCTTTACTTCCCTTTTTGAATATAGGCACTACTTCCGCTATACGCCACTCTTTGGGAACCATACCTGATATAACTGAATCCTTAAAGATCAAAGATAGCGGTTTTGCCAGTTCGGAGTGAAGCTCCATTAGAACCCTTGGATGAATGCCATCGTGCCCTGGTGATTTATTAATCTTTAAATGTTTTAATCGGTCACAGACTACTTCCTCGCTTAAATAAGTACCTATCAGTGTGATATTCTCATTATTGAGATTGTGTGTCAGTCCCTGAATTGGGTCCTCTCTAGTGAATACTGTTGAAAAAAACTAATTTATTGTGTCCGCTATGTCATTATCATTTTTGCTTAAGACTCACAACTTGTCTTTTAAAGGGCCTATACTCTCCTTCTTTAATCTCTTGCTATTAATGTATTTAAAGAATTTTTTGGGATTCGCTTTGCTTTCCTTTGCTACTAGTTTTTCAGTTTCTACTTTAGCCGCTCTTATTTCCTTTTTGCAAATTTTGTTACATTCCTTATAGTGCTGAAATGACTCTGCTTCCCCGTCAGATTTGTATTTTTTAAATGCTCGCCTTTTCTTGCCCATAAATTCCTTAATCTTTTTGTTAAGCCACATCGGTTTATGATTTTTATTCCTTTTTTTGCTACTCATAGGTCACAGTGTTAGTGGCAGTGTGAGTGCTGTGTGCATGTGAGTGGGTTGGTTGTGCAGTAGTGTTCGGGATATGTGGAAGGAGCATTATGTGTGTCATGTAAAAATGCATTAATAATGTGCAACATATGTATAAGGGCCACTATGTGTGTCATTATGTGTATAAGGGCAATAATAATGTGCGGCATATGTGTAACAGGGTACTACTGTATGTGTGTCATTATGTGTATATGGGCACTAATAATGCGCAGCAAATGTGTAGGGGGCACTAGGTGTGTCATTATGTGTATAAGGGCATTAATAATGTGCGGCATATGTGTAAGGGACATTATGTGTAAAAGGGCATTAATAAAGGTTGTCATAATGTGTACGGTGCATTATGTTTATAAGGACATTAATGTGTCTCATATGTGTAAGGGGCATTACTGTGTGGAATTGTGTATAAATGCATTACTAATGTGTGGCATTATGTGTATAAGGTGCTCTACTATGTGACGTTGCATATAGAAAGGGCACTACTGTGTCGTCTAATGTGAATAAAGAGCAATAAGGTGTGGTGTAATGTGAATAAGGAGCAATTCAGTGTGATGTAGTGTGAATAAGGGGCTCTACTGTGAGGAGTAACGTTTATAAGGTAAAGTGATACTACTGTGGGATGTAATATGAATTATGGACACTATCACAAGATAAAATGTGAATAAAGTTGCAGTACTGTGTGGCGTAATTGGAATTGGGGTTACTATTGTGTGGCCATGCCCCTTGCCAGCAAGAAGATGCCCCTTTTTGGGCTGTGCGTCAAATGTGCGAACTGTTCCTATTTAAAATATAGTGGGTACAAGGACTGCTATGGGTGGGGGGTGATAGTGCTGGGAAAGAGGTGCAAGGTCAGAGGCAGAACCAGCGGTGGTGCTAGGGGGCACCAGCCAAAATTTTGCCTAGGGCATCATATTGGTTAGGGCCGGCTCTGGGCCAATGCAGGCGTGTCCAGGCGTTTGGAGGGCGGATGTCTGACATCAATTCTGGGACCTGCATCGCTGGATCCATCGCTCAGGGTAAGTAACTCTTACCCTGGTCTTCTTTTACAGGAAACGTTTTTAGCATAGCAGGGCTGCACAAGCGATCACAGCCCTGCTATGCAGAAATACACTCCCCCATAGGCGTCGTTTAGTTGATCGCACGGGCAGCAAAAAGTTGCTACATGTGACCAACTCAGAATGACCCCCAGTGTTCATAGTTTTTATGCAGGATCAAATAGTTCAATGATTAGGGTGTTTGATTAGAATTCAACAGGTTATAGGTTTGAAACCCGGGTATGGCAGTATATTAAAATGTGTTATTTAATAAAGGGTTTTGTAACTGAATAACAACGATCTCTCAAGTGCGTGAATGTGGTATAAAGAGGATTTGTGTCAA
This sequence comes from Pseudophryne corroboree, assembly GCF_028390025.1. NCBI lineage: Eukaryota > Metazoa > Chordata > Amphibia > Anura > Myobatrachidae > Pseudophryne > Pseudophryne corroboree. The sequence continues at coordinate 794,246,985 of NC_086449.1, read as the reverse complement.
AATCCATTTTCTCTTACGTCCTAGAGGATGCTGGGGACTCCGTAAGGACCATGGGGTATAGACGGACTCCGCAGGAGACATGGGCACTCTAAAGACTTTAGAATGGGTGTGCACTGGCTCCTCCCTCTATGCCCCTCCTCCAGACCTCAGTTAGATCCTGTGCCCAGAGGAGACTGGATGCACTGCAGGGGAGCTCTCCTGAGTTTCTCTGAAAAAGACTTTTGTTAGATTTTTTATTTTCAGGGAGCGCTGCTGGCAACAGGCTCCCTGCATCGTGGTACTGAGGAGAGAGAAGCAGACCTACTTAAATGATAGGCTCTGCTTCTTAGGCTACTGGACACCATTTGCTCCAGAGGGTCGGAACGCAGGTCTCACCCTCACCGTTCGTCCCGAAGCCGCGCCGCCGTCCTCCTCACAGAGCCGGAAGACAGAAGCCGGGTGAGTATTAAGAAGAAAGAAGACGTCAAAGGCGGCAGAAGACTTCAGATCTTCATTGCTCCCACACATACATACACAGCGGGCACTGTAAGGGTGCAGGGCGCAGGGGGGGCGCCCTGGGCAGCAATATTAACCTCAAGGGACACTGGCATATTGATTAGATACTGCGGAGGCGGTATATTAAAAGAACCCCCGCCAGTATAAATAATTTGAGCGGGATCGAAGCCCGCCGCTGAGGGGGCAGAGCTTGATCCTCCAGCACTAACCAGCGCCATTTTCTCCACAGCACTGCAGAGAAGCTGGCTCCCCGGACTCTCCCCTGCTGAACACGGTTACAGAGGGCAACAAAAGGAGGGGGGGGGGCACATTTAATTGGCGCAGTGAGTGTAATTAGATATTTCTCTGACGTCCTAGTGGATGCTGGGGACTCCGTAAGGACCATGGGGAATAGACGGGCTCCGCAGGAGACTGGGCACACTAAAAGAAAGATTTGGTACTACCTGGTGTGCACTGGCTCCTCCCTCTATGCCCCTCCTCCAGACCTCAGTTAGATTTCTGTGCCCGGCCGAGCTGGATGCACACTAGGGGCTCTCCTGAGCTCCTAGAAAGAAAGTATATATTAGTTTTTTTATTTTACAGTGAGACCTGCTGGCAACAGGCTCACTGCAACGAGGGACTAAGGGGAGAAGAAGCGAACCTACCTGCTTGCAGCTAGCTTGGGCTTCTTAGGCTACTGGACACCATTAGCTCCAGAGGGATCGACCGCAGGACCCGTCCTTGGTGTTCATTCCCGGAGCCGCGCCGCCGTCCCCCTTACAGAGCCAGAAGCAAGAAGATGGTCCGGAAAATCGGCGGCAGAAGACTTCAGTCTTCACCAAGGTAGCGCACAGCACTGCAGCTGTGCGCCATTGCTCCTCATACACACTTCACACTCCGGTCACTGAGGGTGCAGGGCGCTGGGGGGGGGGGGCGCCCTGAGCAGCAATAATATCACCTTGGCTGGCAAAATAACCACAATATATAGCCCCAGAGGCTATATATGTGGTAATTACCCCTGCCAGAATACAGAAAAAAGCGGGAGAAAAGTCCGCCGAAAAAGGGGCGGAGCCATCTCCCTCAGCACACTGGCGCCATTACTCCCTCACAGTTCCGCTGGAAGGAAGCTCCCTGACTCTCCCCTGCAGTCTACACTACAGAAAAGGGTAAAAAAGAGAGGGGGGGCACAGATTTGAGGCGCAATAAATATTATAGCAGCTATAGGGGACATAATTCAGTTAGTCCCTGCATTATATAGCGCTCTGGTGTGTGCTGGCATACTCTCTCTCTGTCTCCCCAAAGGGCTTTTGTGGGTCCTGTCTCCTTTAAGAGCATTCCCTGTGTGTGTGTGCGGTGTGTCGGTACGGCTGTGTCGACATGTTTGATGAGGAGACTTATGTGGAGGCGGAGCAGATGCCTATAAATGTGATGTCACCCCCTGCGGGGCAGACACCTGAGTGGATGGACTTATGGAAGGAATTACGTGCAAGTGTCGACTCCTTACATAAAAAATTTGACGACATGCCAAATGCGGGACAGCCGGCTTCTCAGCTCGTGCTTGCCCAGGCAATTCAAAGGCCTTCAGGGGCTCTAAAACGCCCACTACCTCAGATGGCAGACACAGATGTCGACACGGATACTGATACCAGTGTCGACGACGATGAGTCAAATTTAATGTCCACTAGGGCCATTCGTTGCATAATTGAGGCAATGAAAGAGGTTTTACACCTTTCTGATATAAACCCAGGTACCTCAAAAAAGGGTATTATGTTTGGGTAGAAAAAACTACCAATAGTTTTTCCCCCATCTGAAGAATTAAATGAAGTGTGTGAAGAAGCGTGGGCTTTCCCTGATAAGAAATTGGTGATTTCAAAAAAATTACTAATGGCGTTCCCTTTCTCGCCAGAGGATAGGTCACGTTGGGAAACTCCCCCTAGGGTGGATAAAGCGCTCACACGTTTGTCTAAAAAGGTGGCACTACCGTCTCCGGATACGGCCGCCCTAAAGGAACCTGCTGATAGAAAGCAGGAGGCTATCCTAAAGTCTATATATACACACACTGGTGTTATACTGAGACCAGCTATTGCTTCAGCGTGGATGTGCAGTGCTGCTGCTGCTTGGTCAGATTCCCTGTCAGAAAATATTGACACCCTGGACAGGGACACTATATTGCTAACCGTAGAGCATATAAAAGACTCAGTCTTGTACATGAGAGATGCACAGAGGGAGATCTGCCGGCTGGCATCTAGAATAAGTGCATTGTCCATTTCTGCTAGGAGAGGCTTATGGACTCGGCAGTGGACAGGGGATGCAGATTCTAAAAGGCACATGGAAGTTTTGCCTTATAAGGGTGAGGAATTATTCGGGGATGGTCTCTCAGACCTTGTTTCCACAGCAACAGCTGGGAAGTCAGCATTTTTACCCCATGTCCCCTCACAGCCTAAGAAAGCGCCGTATTATCAGGTACAGTCCTTTCGACCCCAGAAAAACAGGCGGGGAAAAGGCGGGTCCTTTCTGTCTAGAGGCAGAGGAAGGGGAAGAAAGCTGCACCACGCAGCAGGTTCCCAGGAGTCCTCCCCCGCTTCTTCCAAATCCGCCGCATGACGGTGGGGGGCCGCCTCAAAAATTTCAGCGATCAGTGGGCTCGCTCACGGGTGGATCCCTGGATCCTTCAAGTAGTATCTCAGGGGTACAAGCTGGAATTCGAGGCGCTTCCCCCCCGCCGTTTCCTCAAATCGGCCTTACCGACAACTCCCTCGGGCAGGGAGGCTGTACTAGAGGCAATTCACAAGCTGTATTCCCAGCAGGTGATAGTCAAAGTACCCCTACTTCAACAAAGACGGGGTTACTATTCCACACTGTTTGTGGTACCGAAACCAGACGGTTCGGTGAGACCCATTTTAAATTTGAAATCCTTGAACACATACATAAAAAGATTCAAGTTCAAGATGGAATCGCTCAGGGCGGTTATTGCAAGCCTGGACGAGGGGGATTACATGGTATCCCTGGACATCAAGGATGCTTACCTGCATGTCCCAATTTACCTTCCTCACCAGGATGACAAAGCCTAATATATATCCTATATTAAACACTCTAAAAGGTTAATGAACACAGTACGCAATTGGAGTATGGAATACCGTAAGAGTACGCACGTAGCGTAACAAACGCTTAGCCGTGGACGAGACGCACGAGCGGCACGTTCGCTCACGGCTTAAAACGTAAAGGCAAGCACGCTATATGCTGCCGGTTACCGTAATGATACGCTATCAGCGTAGCGGACGCTCGAGACCACGAGGAGATCACGAGCGGCGCTGACGCTCACAGAGTTAAACCTTTGTAACAGTGATAATGTGTAAATGCAACACAGTGTAACCTTGTTAGTTTAAAAGCTGAATGAGCGACTCTTACGCTCTGAGAACCCTTTAGCAATATAATAAACACTCAAATACCGGTCTAAGGGTCTAACACCTTTTAAGGGAATGAATGAACGTTCAATCGCAAAAGAATACACAATACAAGTTATACACTACCAAACTAACATAAAATACCTAACCGAGTTACTACACATTAAAATACAACAAAGACATAATTACATTTAAAAGGGGGAAAGGAGAGAGAGAATGGCTTACAACAAAATAGGAGATAAATATGGTTGCAGAGAACTTACGCACAAGGGGAACAATCGCAAGCGCCTTTCTGGATATCCAGCTCCCGATTATCAGTGATGAGAACCGTTGAGAAGAGTAGAGAGCTGGCCCAGATCGGCTTGTCTTTATATACACTTACACACAGTACAGTACAATGGTCCCTACATTCTTATTGTTCATTGGACACAGGAATTCGTCTCTGCATTATAACAAAAGGTCATAGGTTGGTTCATACAGGTGGGCTGTGACTATTTCAAACTGCTCAGGTGGGAGGGAAACTGGGTTTCCCGCCGCATGGGTAATAAAGTGCAAATATAGTAAATGTCCATAAACTTCTTATGTCCATAACTATACGCACGAGCGAGTAATCCGCTTCGAACCAACACCGGAATATTGCTAATTATATTCTCTTCCGATGGATACTAAACACCACTGTGTAACCCCTGTCTGACCCTTCGTATCAAACAAAGAGGAATCTCTCTGTCCCCGAACATGCTATATTAACTAAACTTTCAGATTCTATCAAAGGGACCATAATCTACAAAATACATTATATGACTAAATTATGTTACGATTGAGCCGCCCGCTAGACGCACACAAACTCTACCGTAAATGCGCATACCGTGCGCCTGCGAGTGCACGCGACCGCGAGTATACGCACGCACGGGAGAGCTCATGCTCGTGCAGCGGGCACACGCATGAGGTGCATATATGGCAATGTGCAGCGTGATATTTTTCTGACTTTGACAGTCCACCCTTTGGCAGTCACCAATAACTGCCACTTCCTAAAACAGTTCAAAAAGAGAAAAATATATGTCATGTATAATACATTTCTATGATTGGGTAGGGGAGAAGAGAAGAAGGTGGGAAAACGGTATGACCTAGTGAGATAGTAGAAGCATGTGTGTATGAATCCATGTTTGGGGGGTCATGTATCATCGTGCCGTACGTGTTTTAAATTAAGCTTCGAGGTATTGCGAAGTATACATTTGAATTCCTTCTTATCCCGTGGTACGGGTCTGTGGATGGGCTGTCAAACTTTACCGAGCTCTTTTCGGCTTTTGGTTGCAACAAAATGGGGGAGCACATTTTAGTTGATGATACATGAATGGGGGGATATGTGAGTGCTGATATCTGTGCCTATATTCCCTATCGACTATGTGTGTCATTTACCTGAAGGTTGTAGAGATGAAGATAAGAAGTAATTATGGTAAATGCAGTCGTAAACTATGTGAGTTTAATGTACATTTGCCGATTGAGGTCTTGTCTGATGTCTTGTCTTGATGTACATGTTGACTGTAGTCTCTTTGGGCTTTTGCCAAAATGCGAGCAAAAGCTTTCTCAATGTCCATAGGCTTACAAAAGTGTTGGGCTATCGTAAAATTTTAAAATTGCTAGGGATATTGGGGGTCTATGGCATTGTCCATCAATTGTCTGTGTAAAAGGTTGTTAAATTCTTCTTCCAAGCGGATGTCTTTGTACCTTGGAGAAAAACAAAGGAGAAACGGGTGAAAGAAACGGACCGTGGAATCACATTTTCATCACAACATTGTCTCAATGGTTGGGTCGTAAATCAAATCAGTCGTTGTTATTACAGTATCTTCACTTCTTAAACTCATCACTCGGGCGCTACGTTTACACTTTGTTAAAACCCGAACGCATCTAAATATCAGGCCGACCAATATGATGACACCCAGAATACACTAAAGAAATTTCCCTACATCCATGATAATTTCTTGAGCCCATTCTCCTAAACCAGAGAACCAATTTCGCGGGTTCAACCATGACACCCAACCGGTCAGCTCATTACCCACAGCGGCAAGGGTGAGATTGTGTTTCCTTCGGAACTCCCATTTTAATTGCAAAATGTCATCCATCTTTTGGTCTATGACCTCGGCCGGGTCCTCGGTGCTGTTTGTAATATACGTGCAGCATTTTATTCCATACTGAGTCGCTAGGGTAACACAATACCCGCCTGTCACAGCTGTGAGATAATTGAGAATCATCCTATGCTGAACCAGTTCTGTTTTATAAGCATGGAGCTCCCTTCCGGTATACCTGAATGTGTCATCATACATTTCAGTGATATTGTCTAATAAATTTGCAAGCGCAGATATATATTTATAATTTATCACTCCTCTGGCGGTACGAGTGATATCTAACGCGATTAGGAATTGAATCCCGGTGGATTCATGGATCAGGTCAGAGGCCGGATGCTCTGTTCTTTCTATCAGGTGCCGTTTAACGAGGTGCTCGTAATGAGTGTGAGTATAAGGAGCTTGGGCACTGCGGTGAATATCCTTCATTTTAGTGTGGGATACGGTCATTACCTCAGGCAGTACTTTTCCAATATAACATAACCCTTCTGAGTTTGGGGCAAGCCACTTATACGCCTTCCTCCCGCATATGAAGTATGCATCATCGGGGAGAACATATGGGACGGAGTAGGACATTACCATATTACAAATTTTCCATATGAAATCTCCTAACCCTAATTCTCCCATCTGTTTAGTACACGTATCTGTTTGTACGATATGTGCACAGTATCCTGGTGATACTTCTCCAACTCTCATGATCCTACTTCCTAGGGTATACCTATATCGGAAATATTTTCCACTACCGGCTATGTGGCGTATAAGTTCTGTATCTGTAGGCATTCTATCGGCTCTGTATGAAAAGGTCATGGTTTGGTTGTTCCATGACACTTCCCAATTTCCCGGCTTTCGGGGATTGGAAATGTTAAAACATACTAGGGATCTATCCACATGATATTGGTGGAGCTTCAAACTAGGAGGACTGGAGATATTAAACCTCCTGTCCACCGGCCTCCCACCACTTAGCTCAAGTACCTCCCCTATAGTTAGAGGGAATGGTACTAACCCTGATTTGCTATGGCCTTGAGGTACTTGAGAGCATACCCAACAATCTGTCTGATTTAACACTTTACCCACTAAGGAGTGATAGTCACTCAATGGATGCCGGTCCATGTGGATATTAAAACTGGATTGGCATTTCTTGATACACCCATCCTCAACTACACTGTCACAGAGTCTACAGATACAGTTCTCTTCAGCTAACAATCCTTCACAATTCCTTCTATTGTCAATGCTACCAGATAGTTTTCTGATACTCGCCTTTACTCTGTGATTATGTTGTTCTTGGAAATCTACGCCTCCATCTCTGTCATCAGAACCCATTCCAGAACCTCTCTCGACCTCCATGGTACTCTCGCCGGAACAGACTGCTCTGGTCAACATCATGGTCAACAGGAAAATCCGGATCACAGTCTCTTGGGGCAAGTCCATCTTATAGGAGGAAATGGAGAAGAATGAGAAGGGGGAAAGAAATAATTGAGGGAGATGGGATGGGAAGTGGAGAAAAACAATAAAAGGGAACAGGGAATCGACAACTGCCTCCGATCTTATTATTCTCAATGCTCAGGTGCCGTCTCAGTCCTCCTGAAACAGACACTCCAGTGATACAACTTCCTCTACCGTCTGTTCTTTATCACGGGACCTCTCTGGATCAGCAACCTTCTTACAATGGGACGAATGAACCCAAGTCTCTCTCTCGGCAACCTTCAATGCTGTCGTGCTAATCAATAAGACTTGGTATGGTCCTTCCCATCTGTCAATAAGGCAACCTAAGCGTAGAAAATTCTGTATCATTACATAATCCCCAGGTTCAATGTCATGACAATTACTATCTGGCAGATCAGGAATCACCAACTTCAAATTGTCATTCTGATTCCTTAGCTGTTTACTCATCTTAACCAAATACTTTACAGTCACTTCATTATTACACTTCAAATCATCCTGAGGGTTAATCATAACATGCGGTTGTCGACCAAGCAGAATTTCAAAAGGGGACAGATTAAGAGGGGACCTGGGAGTGGTTCTGATGCTGCATAATACAAGGGGCAAAGCTTCTGGCCATGTCAATCCTGTTTCCGCCATAACTTTGCTCAATTTATTTTTAATAGTGCTGTTCACTCTTTCTACTTTCGCACTCGCCTGGGGGCGGTACGGAGTGTGCAGTTTACTATCAATTCCCATCAACTTACACATTCCTTGAAAGACATCACCTGTAAAATGGGTACCCCTATCGCTTTCAATTATCCTAGGGATACCGTATCTACACACAAATTCCTGTACAATTTTCTTAGCAGTAAACATTGCGGTATTTGTGGCCGCAGGAAATGCTTCGACCCAATTTGAAAACACATCTATACAAACTAGTACATACTTCAAATTTCGACAAGGGGGTAATTGTATGAAATCAATTTGTATTACCTGAAAAGGGCCACCTGTAGGTGGGATATGAGATGGTTCTGTTGGTATTGCCTTTCCGATATTCTTCCTCAAGCAGGTGAGGCATGTCATTGCCCTTTTTCCCGCATGGGAAGAAAATCCTGGGGCGCACCAATATGCTCTTACCAACTTGCACATCCCTTCCTTGCCTAGATGAGTCAGCCCATGTGCTGCTTCCGCTAAACTCGGAAGGTATGCTCTGGGTGCCACTGGTTTACCCTGCCCATCTGTCCAGAGTCCTGAGGACTCCTGGCCATATCCTTTTGCCCTCCAAACTGCCTTTTCCTGTGTGGAACACAAATTTTGCATTTCACACAATTTCTGTGTGTTGACGGTATTAAATACCATCAGTTGTGTGGTGTCTGTCTGTCTGGGGGTACCAGCTGCTAACTTAGCAGCTTCGTCTGCTCGGCTGTTACCAAGTGATACCGGGTCTTGGCTATATGTATGTGCTTTACACTTGATAACAGCCACTCTGTCAGGTTCCTGTATCGCTGTTAGAAGCCTTTTGACGTGAGCTGCATGCGCTACCGGTGTACCAGCTGCCGTCATGAAATTTCTGAGGCGCCATAGGGCTCCGAAATCATGGACTACCCCGAAGGCGTATCTAGAATCGGTATAGATATTGGCTGATTTGCCCTTAGCCAATTCACATGCTCTGGTTAGGGCAACCAGTTCAGCAACCTGGGCTGAGTGAGGTGGGCCTAGCGGTTCTGCTTCTATGGTGCCTTGGTCATCTACGACTGCGTATCCAGTACACAAGTCTCCCGAGTCCGTCTGTCTGTGACAACTACCGTCAGTGTAGAAAGTAAGATCTACATCTTCCAGTGGGTTGTCACTGATGTCAGGCCTTGCCGTGAAATTTTGGGTGTCTAGTTTTAAATCCTCCTATGTCTACTATGCAAGCCCTGCAGGCATCTCTCGCAGCCCTGAACTCTGTATTCAGTGCTTTGAGACCAGAGCGACTAGAAGTTTTGCAGCAATCCCTAAAGCAACTGCAAAACCTTCTGACTAAAATCTTGCTCATTTTGCCAGAAGTCGTTGAGAGTACATCTATCTCTAAAGAGACTCTTGTTCACAATATGGTGACAAGAGAATCCTCTGGTTTAATTGAAGAGAAAAGGTTTAAAAGTTTTCTGCGGCCCAGGCTCTCAGAAGAGGAGCGTCTGCGTCGCAGAAACTTAAACTTATGCCTATATTGTGGGGGTTTAGGCCATTATCTGCAGACCTGTGAGTTGCGCAAGCCAAAGTGTGGTGACGAGTCTTGCCCTCTGGCCAAGTTGAGTCATGATACAAGACCTACTCCTGTCTCTACTGTGGCAGAGGTACTTGTCACACAACCCACACAAAAAGGCTCTCTGTCCTATAATTGGGGTCCTTGGGCAGGGGAGCCCCATTATAGATTCAGGAATCAAAAGAGAATGTTTCTCTCCTCTCTTGAGGTTCCTGTGGAAGCGGAGTTGCAAGTCCCTGGAGTGGTGCCCGATGCCCAGGTTCCTGGAGTGGTGCCCGATGCCCAGGTTCCTGGAGTGGTGCCCGATGCCCAGGGTCCTGGAGTGGTGCCCGATGCCCAGGGTCCTGGAGTGGTGCCCGATGCCCAGGGTCCTGGAGTGGTGCCCGATGCCCAGGGTCCTGGAGTGGTGCCCGTAGCCCAGGGTCCTGGAGTGGTGCCCGTAGCCCAGGGTCCTGGAGTGGTGCCCGATGCCCGGGTTCTTGGTGCGGTGCCCGATGCCCAGAGCGCTGGAGCGGTACCCGATGCCCAGAGCGCTGGAGCGGTACTTGATGCCCAGAGCGCTGGAACGGTACCCAATGCCCAGAGCGCTGGAGCGGTACCCGATGCCCAGAGCGCTGGAGCGGTACCCGATGCCCAGAGCGCTGGAGCGGTACCCGATGCCCAGAACGCTGGAGCGGTACCCGATGCCCTAGCTTATAGAGGGACATCAAATATTATAGTTCAGGTGTCCATACCAGAAGGGGTCTCAGAAGCTGTTACCCCAGGTAGGGACTTGAAAAGCGCAACCCTAGAAAGGGTCTCTAAAACCATAGTTCTTGAGGGGAACTCGAGTAGCAAAACCCCAGAAGGGATCTTTGAAGTAATATCCCCAAGTGGGGTCTCGAGAGACGCAGCCCCAAAGAAGGGTCTAGAAGTCGCTTCCCCAGGAAAGAACTTAAGAAGCATAGCATTAGTGGAGGATCTGAACGTTATTGCTTCAGCAAAAGTCCCGGAAGTCATAGTCCCGGGAGAACTTTCGATAATTATCGACTCACAGAGGGAGGCCGATGGCCCGATCCCAGTCAGAGAGGCCAACGGCCCGGTCCCAGTAAAAGAATCCGAGGTGCTGGCCCCAGCGGGGTTCCCGGAGGCCACTGTCCCAGCGGGGTTCTCGGAGGCCACTGTCCCAGCGGGGTTCTCGGAGGCCACTGTCCCAGCGGGGTTCTCGGAGACCACTGTCCCAGCGGGGTTCTCGGAGGCCACTGCCCCAGCGGGGTTCCCGGAGGCCACTGCCCCGGGTGGGGTTCAGAAAGTCACTGCCCCGGGTGGGGTTCAGAAAGTCACTGCCCCGGTTGGGGTTCAGAAAGTCACTGCCCCGGGTGGGGTTCAGAGAGTCTCAGCCTCGAGTAAGGTCAATAGTGACCAGGTCCTAGCAAAGCCCTCCAGTCAGTCAGATGAGAAGGAAACAGATCCTGACTCTGATATCTCAACATCCATAACCTTTGATGGGGACTTCGCCCAATTTCTGGCGCTTTTCAAACACTATTACACTATTATGTTGTCTAGACCATTTCTGGGCATCACTTCAGAAAACCTTGGGCTCTATCTGATTTATTCTTTTAGAGGAGAGCCTTCTGAGTGGGCGACCAGCCTAATGAAAGCTGAAGATCCCATTCTTCAGGATCCCCTAGCATTCTGTGATGCAATTGTTAAAAGATACGGTTCCAAAGAAATTGGTTCAGGTTCCTCTAAGTCACCCGTCTTGTCTGCTGAGAGTCCACCAAATACTGTGAACTCGGCACAAGAGTCCCAGCCCGTTGTTTTGACTACAGGATGTGCTTTTTTGACTTCTTCTTCTAATAATAGTACTTTACCAGAAAGTTCAGCTCCCAAGGGTAAGAGACCTGTCTCTGATTTGAACGCAGCCTTGCTGGGTGGTACCATCAGTTCAGACAATGTTTGGGGAATTACCTTGGTCAGACCTAAAGAGCTTTGTAAAAAGAAGAAGAAAAAGAAGTAATTTTTGACTCTTGTCTTGATAAAAAAAAGAAAGAAAAAAAGGATTTTTTTTTCCCCTTGTCTTGTGTCCAGTGGCCACCATCAAGGGGAGGGCACTGTTACAAGTTGTTGCTACAGCTTGTTTTTTGTTTTCTTGTCTGTTAGACCAGTGTGTCAGGTTTTTTTTTTTGTATCCCTTGTTCTGGATAGTCTGAATCTTGGGGTCTTTTGACCCCTCCTCAAGGGGGGGGGGGGGGGGGTAATGTTATGAGCCACGGCTGTGGCTCATTCCTGTTTTGCAGTTTTGTTCTGTATTTCATGTTATACTTCTGTTTATGTTCCCCGTGGGTGTCATGGGGTGCTCGGAGCTCACCCTTAAGGAGGGGATACTGTTATGAACCACAGGTAGTGGTTCATTCCTATTTTATGTTTATAAAGTTGTCTTGCATGCCAGGATTTCCCGTTGCTCTGTTTTAGAATACTCTTGTCTGCTGCCGCTGGTGAGTCTGTGTAATTGCAGCTTGTTCCCATGTGTTCAGCCTCACCTGGCTGCTAATTGCATCTTGTCAGGGCAGGGCTGCAACAGGGCAGCTGCATGGGATTATTAATTAGGCCTCTCTGTTATATGCTGGCTGTTTGCAATTCACAGATGCTGGTGATATTCCTTGGTTTGCAGTCTGCTTGAAGTTTGAGCTGGTTCCTGTCGGTCCCTGTGTTGATTCCTGTGTCAGTCCCTGTGTCGATTCCTGTGTCTGATCCCGTGTCCTGCTGTGAGGCGTTCCTGCCCTGAGTTCCAGTGGCTTTGCCTGTCCCTGGTCAAGTCTTCTGGCTTCCTGGTGTCCACCGGTCTGTCATTTGGGATTCTGCCTGTCCTCCAGTTCTGAGAGTCGGTGTCGGCAGCATTAGAAGTTCCTGTCCGTTTGCCAGTATTCGTACCAGTTCCGTGAGTAGCGGCTCTCCCGCGTCCGTTGGCCTAGGCCGCTGTATACCAGTATTGTTTCTGTCCCTGGTGTTTTGCAGAGGGTTCTGCTTATGCTGTCACCGCCGGTACACAAAGGTATTGTGTCGGCGTGTGATCAGCATTTCCTTTGTTGTTCTTTTCCTTTGGCGGTTTCTCCGCACATACTTTAGGTTTTTAGTTAGCTTATAGCCCCTGGCCTGTTTGCTTAGTTAGAGGTCCTCTTGTTATCATTCTGCCTCGGATTTCCCTTTGTCTCTCATTAAGACCGGGGGGCACCGGAGTTGGGCAGACATAATCCGCCCTTCAAACGTGGCTGCCAAGGGCTCAAGAAACCATAGTCTCGCAAGGGATTTCCGATAGCACGGGTGAGACAACAGAGTTAGGGCGCCAGGGGCTATTCCCTTTCCATTCCCCTTTCCCAGCGTTACGTCCTGGTGCTCTGGACTCACTTCATGAACATCTCCCTTGTTCTGAGCACCAGGAACCTAACACAGTGCTGGATGTTCTTACCAGAATGCCCTGTTGTAGCAAGCGCTCTATTACGGGGTACACTCCTAATTCCACCTCTGGCTTCAGAGGGTATTGTGGGATTTTTGGAGCTATCCTACCATCTTTTACTTGCACAACGACTGGAGCTACGTTTGCCATTAATCCAGTGTCTTGTCCATCTTTAGTCCAAAGTGACTCTGGTATTTGGGATGTCATTTCTTCTACCTGGGATGAACTCCTATTTATCATAACGGTATGTGACATTAATTTTGATGGGGAGTCTAGCATGTCTCGTACTTCCTGAGCGTTATTCTCAGGTATGTCTAAGAATACACCTTCAGGAGTACAATAAATGACGCACCCCATTTTACACAATAAATCTCTTCCCAGGAGATTAGTCGGTGCCGATGCAGCCAGCAAAAAGGAATGCTTGGTATGCAAGGGCCCTATTGTAATCTCTGCTGGTTTGCTAACAGGGTAGTGCTGTACTACTCCCGTTACTCCCATGGCTGGAATTGTCTTACCAGTGGTTCTCATGCCCACTGTTGAATTTATCACTGATTTGGCTGCCCCCGTATCTACAAGGAAATTTAATGATTTACCAGCTACATCAATTGTGATCTCGGGTTCACTTCCAAGACTTGCAATCAATTTCACTGGCTGCAGATTACAGGTGTGGCCACACCCCTATTGGGTATGGTGACCTCCCTGAATCACGCTGGCAGCAATTACTTGTGGTGGGGGTAGATGGGAACTATCAGAGATTTGCCAGTCTCTTCTTGGGGGATACCTTTTTGTTTCCCCTGCATGTGGCTCATAGCTCCGCCCTTTCGGTCCTTGATCCCAATGTCTCGTATCAGGTCGTTGTCTATTGGGTTGATATGAATTTTGTATTGGTCTTACTTTACAATCACGTGCTATGTGTCCCTCTCTGTGGCAACAATAACATTTTATACCTGTTGACTTACCCACAGGGGTCACAGTTCTGGGCTGAGGTGGCCGGGTAGTGAGGGCCTGTATGCTTACAGCCATTAACTTATCACTCTGTGACTCCCTGTGTCTGCTGATATTCCGATCATGCCCTGCAGCAGCCTCTCCCAATGCATCCACCGACATACCTCTCCCATAAGGCCTAGTGGTTTGTATTCTATTCCTTAAAACCTCTTTTAGACCGTCCATTAATACTGAAACAGCTACTTCCCTGTGGTGTACATTAGTTTTAATGTCATCTATACCAGTGTACCTAGCCATATCCTGCAGAGCCCGGTGAAAATACTCTGGTGTGGATTCACCTTCTTTTTGTTTTATTGGAAAGATTTTATTCCACTTTACAACTGCAGGAAAATATACCCCTAACTGTAAGTTGATTCTCTTTACATTATCCTGATTATACTCGTCTGTTAGTGGTACTTCCTCATCTAACTTGCAATCAGCGATAAACTTTAACGGATCAACACTGGGGGGTAAACATGCCCTCAAAACTGTCCTCCAATCTTTGTTATTTGGCTCTGCAGAATTTCCTACCTCCCTAATATACTTTTGACATGCAACTAAGTCTTTCCTAGGATCAGGGAATTCAGACATCATTGATCTTAATTCTGCTCGGGAAAAGGGACAGTGCATGGCGATGTTCCTGACAGGAGTTGCTCCTGAAGCTTCAGTTTTCCCATTTGGCACTGCTATTACCCTAACGGGATTAAGTCCAATAACATCATTCTGAGTAGATTCTACAACATGTGGTGAAATGGTTTCAGCATAGTGTATGGTGCCGTACTTACCAGTCGATACGACCTCACCTGTCCCTCCGCTAGGGGCCTTTGATACTAATCTTACAGGTTGGGTCGTGCCTACTGCTGTTTCTGATATGGTGGCTGCTAGGGAGAGTGCTGATATTGTTGTGGGCTCATCCTCTTGGTCACAATCCTGGGGAAAGTTCAAAACAGGGTACAACTTGCACGGATTAGTGTTAGCATTAATTACTTTGGTTACATTATCCTTAACTTCTACACATTTAACATAACCCCGAGTGCCATTCTCTGCAACCAATTTCTCTCCAGGTATGTACGGTGGTGGGGGTGCAGTGGCTATCAGTTTCCTGATAGGGTTAGATCCAGTGGCTTGCGCCAACCCCCTTTGTATTTCACCTTCCTGTTGCCACAATGTTAAATAATCAGAATGTTTAATACGCCTTTTTGAAGATTTAATCAGGCAAACTCTTCTCCTTAAATTCTGTAATACTTCTGGGTTAAAACTACCTACCCGGGGAAACTTTTCCCCGTCATGCACAGTCATCCTTTCCCATTCATTGCACAACATTTCTGTGTGATGACCATATTTCTCACACATGATATACCTTGCCGACCCGATTGGTCGGTTTACCAAATCAACCTGAACCTGGGTTGATCGCCCCTTACCTGAACAACTGGCCCCCATCTCTGCAGGTGCTGCTTTCACTACCTCTGACTTCAAATCAGGGTCTTCGGCAACCCTTACAAAAACCAAGATGCTCGGCGTAAGGCTGCGGTGGGGGTTTTGCTCCGAAGTCCGCCCACTTAACTCCCGTCCATGCTGGCCAATACGGCGACCAAAGTTCCCAGAGGTTCCGTACCCAACCTAGGGCACCTAAGTACGTCTACTTGCTCGGGCGTGTGGGAGTGTCTTACCCTCCCCAGCAATTATCAGTCGCTGGAATGTCCCTGAGTGATCAGGCTACTTCCCTTAAAATAAAAAAAATTACACAAATCACGTTAACAATGTGCAAGTAGCGTTCTTCTGAATTCAAGACACGCTAATGCACACAATCACATGCGGTACAATCGTATCTGCACACAAGCAGCTAATCTTATGTGCGGAACGATCAGTGGAATCGAAAATTTCGGCTGCGAATTCCTTCAGCAATGAGCTTCTTTGGCCTATATGGGTCTCGCACCAACCCTCTTCGGTTGTGCTTCTTTACTTCTAGTCTGCTGTACCTGAACCTCCTGGTCCTTGACCTCCTGGTCTGTTATGTACAGCAGACTCTACTGCTCATAAATATGTCGAGATTAACAAGGGACGCCTCCCAAGCCACCCCACGCTATCACTCTCGCTGGTGTACCTCTTTCTACTGGCCTATGGTTCCCACTTCCGTAATAAAAGAGAAATCTTATATATACACACTCTTACATTCGAACACTCTTATTTCTGTACAGAATTCCTTTCATTCAGTAATAGTCTAACCCAGAAGAATTACAACAGAGAAAGTCTTTTTCTTTTAACTTTAAACTTTTGGATTTGAGATAGATTTGTGTTATTTTCGCGTTACTTCCTTATCGCCTATTAAAACAATACTATCGTGCGGTTTGTATTATGTGGGCGTATCCGTACGCTCCGTTGCGTGATATACGCTCCGTGCGTCGACCCTTGCGTTGCGTACGCCCTGCCCTTGTAAGGACACGTGTACGCAGACCAAGTACGTCCACAGTAACACACTACACGTTTATCAATGTGAATGATCTTTAACAGTAATCCTTCACTGAACACCACTCAAATCTCCCTTGTATTCTAGGCGAGATTGTGTGCGTGCCTTTTACAATTATTCCCTTAAATATTTATCTTTTAACTATTAATAACAACAAATGTCTCAACACGTTATCACTAGTGTGTGGCAATCAGGAGAATGAGGTACGGACAAATAATGCTAAACACGAAATACAGGTGTGTGTGCTTATGCGTGCGTTCGCAAAACAGAAACTAAACAGGTTTTAAAAGACAATAACGTACTGTTCCTGCCTTCCGGTTCCGGATTCCTTCAGCACTCCTTACTAAGCGAAGCAGACGCTTATCTGGTCAGCACTACGAGGAATATTACCTCCCGCCTTTTGCTGACCGATAATGTCTGCTGAAATTACCTAGTGCAGATATGTGAAGAGCGGGCGAGTCCCCAATTGACAAAGCCTAATATATATCCTATATTAAACACTCTAAAAGGTTAATGAACACAGTACGCAATTGGCGTATGGAATACCGTAAGAGTACGCACGTAGCATAACAAACGCTTAGCCGTGGACGAGACGCACGAGCGGCACGTTCGCTCACGGCTTAAAACGTAAAGGCAAGCACGCTATAGGCTGCCGGTTACCGTAATGATACGCTATCAGCGTAGCGGACGCTCGAGACCACGAGGAGATCACGAGCGGCGCTGACGCTCACAGAGTTAAACCTTTGTAACAGTGATAAGGTGTAAATGCAACACAGTGTAACCTTGTTAGTTTAAAAGCTGAATGAGCGACTCTTACGCTCTGAGAACCCTTTAGCAATATAATAAACACTCAAATACCGGTCTAAGGGTCTAACACCTTTTAAGGGAATGAATGAACGTTCAATCGCAAAAGAATACACAATACAAGTTATACACTACCAAACTAACATAAAATACCTAACCGAGTTACTACACATTAAAATACAACAAAGACATAATTACATTTAAAAGGGGGAAAGGAGAGAGAGAATGGCTTACAACAAAATAGGAGATAAATATGGTTGCAGAGAACTTACGCACAAGGGGAACAATCGCAAGCGCCTTTCTGGATATCCAGCTCCCGATTATCAGTGATGAGAACCGTTGAGAAGAGTAGAGAGCTGGCCCAGATCGGCTTGTCTTTATATACACTTACACACAGTACAGTACAATGGTCCCTACATTCTTATTGTTCATTGGACACAGGAATTCGTCTCTGCATTATAACAAAAGGTCATAGGTTGGTTCATACAGGTGGGCTGTGACTATTTCAAACTGCTCAGGTGGGAGGGAAACTGGGTTTCCCGCCGCATGGGTAATAAAGTGCAAATATAGTAAATGTCCATAAACTTCTTATGTCCATAACTATACGCACGAGCGAGTAATCCGCTTCGAACCAACACCGGAATATTGCTAATTATATTCTCTTCCGATGGATACTAAACACCACTGTGTAACCCCTGTCCGACCCTTCGTATCAAACAAAGAGGAATCTCTCTGTCCCCGAACATGCTATATTAACTAAACTTTCAGATTCTATCAAAGGGACCATAATCTACAAAATACATTATATGACTAAATTATGTTACGATTGAGTCGCCCGCTAGACGCACACAAACTCTACCGTAAATGCGCATACCGTGCGCCTGCGAGTGCACGCGACCGCGAGTATACGCACGCACGGGAGAGCTCATGCTCGTGCAGCGGGCACACGCATGAGATGCATATATGGCAATGTGCAGCGTGATATTTTTCTGACTTTGACAAGGAGTACCTCAGATTTGTGGTACAGGATTGCCATTACCAATTCCAGACACTACCGTTTGGACTGTCCACGGCACCGAGGGTGTTTACCAAGGTAATGGCAGAAATGATGATACTCCTTCGAAAAAAGGGAGTTTTAATTATCCCGTACTTGGACGATCTCCTTATAAAGGCGAGGTCCAGGGAGCAGTTACTGGTCGGAGTAGCACTATCTCGGGATGTGCTACAACAGCATGGCTGGATTCTAAACATTCCAAAGTCACAACTGGTTCCTTCCACACGCTTACTGTTCCTGGGGATGATTCTGGACACAGAACAGAAAAAAGTGTTTCTCCCGCAGGAGAAAGCCAAGGAGCTGTCATCTCTAGTCAGAGACCTCCTAAAACCAAAACGGGTATCGGTGCATCACTGCACACGAGTCCTGGGAAAAATGGTGGCTTCGTACGAAGCAATTCCATTCGGCAGGTTCCATGCAAGGACCTTCCAGTGGGACCTCTTGGACAAGTGGTCGGGATCGCATCTTCAGATGCATCAACTGATAACCCTGTCTCCAAGGACCAGGGTGTCTCTACTGTGGTGGCTGCAGAGTGCTCATCTTCTAGTGGGCCGCAGATTCGGCATACAGGACTGGGTCCTGGTGACCACGGATGCCAGCCTTCGGGGCTGGGGCGCAGTCACACAGGGAAGAAATTTCCAGGGACTTTGGTCAAGTCAGGAGTCGTCCCTACACATAAACATTCTGGAACTGAGGGCCATTTACAATGCCCTAAGTCAGGCAAGGCCCCTGCTTCAAAACCAGCCGGTTCTGATCCAATCAGACAACATCACGGCAGTCGCCCATGTAAACCGACAGGGCGGCACAAGAAGCAGGGTGGCCATGGCAGAAGCCACAAGGATTCTCCGATGGGCGGAAAATCACGTACTAGCACTGTCAGCAGTGTTCATTCCGGGAGTGGACAACTGGGAAGCAGACTTCCTCAGCAGACACGACCTACACCCGGGAGAGTGGGGACTTCATCCAGAAGTCTTCCTACTGTTGGTAAACCGCTGGGAAAGGCCACAGGTGGACATGATGGTGTCCCGCCTCAACAAGAAGCTAAAGAGATATTGCGCCAGGTCAAGGGACCCTCAGGCGATAGCTGTGGACGCTCTAGTGACACCGTGGGTGTACCAGTCGGTTTATGTGTTCCCTCCTCTGCCCCTCATACCAAAGGTACTGAGAATAATAAGAAGGCGAGGAGTAAGAACGATACTCGTGGTTCCGGATTGGCCAAGAAGAGCTTGGTACCCGGAACTTCAAGAAATGTTATCAGAGGACCCATGGCCTCTACCGCTCAGACAGGATCTGCTACAGCAGGGGCCCTGTCTGTTCCAAGACTTACCGCGGCTGCGTTTGACGGCATGGCGGTTGAATTCCGGATCCTAAAGGAAAAGGGCATTCCGGAGGAAGTCATTCCTACGCTGATCAAAGCCAGGAAAGAAGTAACCGCAAACCATTATCACCGCATTTGGCGGAAATATGTTGCGTGGTGTGAGGCCAGGAAGGCCCCTACAGAGGAATTTCAGCTGGGTCGTTTTCTGCACTTCCTACAGTCAGGAGTGACTATGGGCCTAAAATTGGGTTCCATTAAGGTCCAGATTTCGGCTCTGTCGATTTTCTTCCAGAAATAACTGGCTTCACTGCCTGAAGTTCAGACTTTTGTAAAGGGAGTGCTTCATATTCAGCCCCCTTTTGTGCCTCCTGTGGCACCTTGGGATCTCAATGTGGTGTTGAGTTTCCTAAAATCACATTGGTTTGAACCACTTAAAACCGTGGATCTCAAATATCTCACGTGGAAAGTGGTCATGTTATTGGCCTTGGCTTCGGCCAGGCGTGTGTCAGAATTGGCGGCTTTGTCATGTAAAAGCCCTTATCTGATTTTCCATATGGATAGGGCAGAATTGAGGACTCGTCCCCAGTTTCTCCCTAAGGTGGTATCAGCTTTTCAGTTTTCACTTGAACCAACCTATTGTGGTGCCTGCGGCTACTAGGGACTTGGAGGATTCCAAGTTACTGGACGTGGTCAGGGCCTTGAAAATTGATGTTTCCAGGACGGCTGGAGTCAGGAAAACTGACTCGCTTTTTATCCTGTATGCACCCAATAAAATAGGTGCTCCTGCTTCTAAGCAGACTATTGCTCGCTGGATTTGTAGCACAATTCAGCTGGCGCATTCTGCGGCTGGATTGCCGCATCCTAAATCAGTGAAAGCCCATTCCACGAGGAAAGTGGGCTCATCTTGGGCGGCTGCCCGAGGGGTCTCGGCTTTACAACTTTGCCGAGCTGCTACTTGGTCAGGGGCAAACACGTTTGCTAAATTCTACAAATTTGATACCCTGGCTGAGGAGGACCTTGAGTTCTCTCATTCGGTGCTGCAGAGTCATCCGCACTCTCCCGCCCGTTTGGGAGCTTTGGTATAATCCCCATGGTCCTTACGGAGTCCCCAGCATCCACTAGGACGTCAGAGAAAATAAGAATTTACTCACCGGTAATTCTATTTCTCGTAGTCCGTAGTGGATGCTGGGCGCCCATCCCAAGTGCGGATTGTCTGCAATACTTGTATATAGTTATTGCCTAACTAAAGGGTTATTGTTGAGCCATCTGTTGAGAGGCTCAGTTGTATTTCATACTGTTAACTGGGTTCAATATCACGAGTTATACGGTGTGATTGGTGTGGCTGGTATGAGTCTTAAAAGACACACACACCTGGCGCTTTGATTGACTACAGATGGAATGCAGCAATCCCAAAAGGGTCCTTGGTTTTAACCCTTATTATAAAGCCACAAGAAAAAACAAAACTGGGACTGCGCAATTCACTCTGATATGGATATTTATTATCTCTTAAAATTAATCTCTTAAAAATACAGATGAACACATATAATATTAAATGCCGGCCAGCATCACATAAAAATAATAATATAAAATCAACCAATATATTACCAATAAATCTAGTAATTAAAGATATATTACTTGATTCTAATGTACACCTATTGCATCTTATATCTGAATTTTTGTACATAAATTAAATGAACCATGAATAATTTTCTCCAAGGAATAAGTAAAATCACTTCAATTCAATTAAAAGCAGAAAGAATTGTCCAGCGCTTTTCTATGCTAAATGACGTCCAGCAATGCTGGGTGATTTTTCCTTTTTGGTCTTTATATTTTGTCCCAGCACGTATTTAATTAATATCTCAGTCCAAGACAGAAAGTCTCTCTTTTCAATTGAAAACCATCCACATTTAATTATGCACTTTGAACCACGTTATCCTTATTTCGGGCTTCTGCCGTTTAGCTAAGCAGATCATACATGATAATAGCCTCTTAAAAAGCAAGTATAATGTTCCCCTTTTTCAGGGTATAATACTATGCCTGTGCAGGTGTTCTTGGATAATTGCTCCCGGCTGGTGCAGCCTTATCTGGAGTCTCCGGGTTCTCACTGCGGCGTGGTTATATTCTCAACCACTGTTGGGTTTTGTAGGCATGCGGCCGGCCGGCCCCTTAATATCTCCGCTGCTGCCTCCTATAACGACAGTCTCCGCTGCTACCTCCTAACAAGACAGACGCGTTTCTCCGCCTTCTATTCCGTCGGCGACTTCTTCAGTGTCAGACACTGAAGAAGCCGCCGACGGAATAGAAGGCGGAGAAACGCGTCTGTCTTGTTAGGAGGTAGCAGCAAAGACTGTCGTTATAGGAGGCAGCAGCGGAGATATTAACGGGCCGGCCGGCCGCATGCCTACAAAACCCCACAGTGGTTGAGAATATAACCACGCCGCAGTGAGAACCCGGAGACTCCAGATAAGGCTGCACCAGCCGGGAGCAATTATCCAAGAACACCTGCACAGGCATAGTATTATACCCTGAAAAAGGGGAACATTATACTTGCTTTTTAAGAGGCTATTATCATGTATGATCTGCTTAGCTAAACGGCAGAAGCCCGAAATAAGGATAACGTGGTTCAAAGTG
Source organism: Pseudophryne corroboree (assembly GCF_028390025.1). Lineage (NCBI taxonomy): Eukaryota > Metazoa > Chordata > Amphibia > Anura > Myobatrachidae > Pseudophryne > Pseudophryne corroboree. The sequence goes on along the minus strand of NC_086449.1, from coordinate 794,224,626 downwards.
CATAATTAAATGTGGATGGTTTTCAATTGAAAAGAGAGACTTTCTGTCTTGGACTGAGATATTAATTAAATACGTGCTGGGACAAAATATAAAGACCAAAAAGGAAAAATCACCCAGCATTGCTGGACGTCATTTAGCATAGAAAAGCGCTGGACAATTCTTTCTGCTTTTAATTGAATTGAAGTGATTTTACTTATTCCTTGGAGAAAATTATTCATGGTTCATTTAATTTATGTACAAAAATTAAGATATAAGATGCAATAGGTGTACATTAGAATCAAGTAATATATATTTAATTACTAGATTTATTGGTAATATATTGGTTGATTTTATATTATTATTTTTATGTGATGCTGGCCGGCATTTAATATTATATGTGTTCATATGTATTTTTAAGAGATTAATTTTAAGAGATAATAAATATCCATATCAGAGTGAATTGCGCAGTCCCAGTTTTGTTTTTTCTTGTGGTATGAGTCTTACCCGGGATTCAAAATCCTTCCTTATTGTGTCAGCTCTTCCGGGCACAGTATCCTAACTGAGGTCAGGAGGAGGGGCATAGAGGGAGGAGCCAGTGCACACCAGGTAGTACCAAATCTTTCTTTTAGTGTGCCCAGTCTCCTGCGGAGCCCGTCTATTCCCCATGGTCCTTACGGAGTACCCAGCATCCACTACGGACTATGAGAAATAGAATTACCGGTGAGTAAATTCTTATTATTTATATAAAAGCGCTGTACTGACTGGGATTTTATTCGAGTGTCCGGTGGCGCTGGGTGTGTGCTGGCATACTCTCTCTCTGTCTCTCCAAAGGGCCTTATTGGGGGACTGTCTCCATATAGATATATCCCTGACTGTGTGGGGGTGTTGGTACATCTGTGTCGGCATGTCTGAAGCGGAAGGCTCATCTAAGGAGGAGGTGGAGCAGATGATTGTGGTGTCTCCGTCGGCAACACCAACACCTGATTGGTTGGATATGTGGAATGTTTTAAATGCAAATGTGTCTTTATTACATAAGAGATTGGACAAAGCAGAGTCCAGGGATAAAACAGGGAGTCAATCCATGCCTTTGACTGTGTCACAGGGCCCTTCAGGGTCTCAGAAACGTCCACTGTCCCAAGTAGCAGACACTGATACCGACACGGATTCTGACTCCAGTGTCGACTACGATGATGCGAGGTTACACCCAAGGGTGGCCAAAAGTATTCATTATATGATTATTGCAATAAAAGATGTTTTGCATATCACAGATGACCCCTCTGTCCCTGACACGAGGGTATGCATGTTTAAGGAAAAGAAACCTGAGGTAACCTTTCCCCCATCTCATGAGCTGAACGCGTTATTTGAAACCTGAGCCTCTTCAAACAGTTGAATTTAAATTTCTCACTTGGAAGGTGGTCATGTTGTTGGCCTTGGCATCTGCAAGGCGGGTGTCCGAATTGGCGGCTTTATCTCACAAGAGCCCCTAACTGATTTTCCATATGGATAGAGCAGAATTGAGGACTCGTCCTCAATTTTTGCCAAAGGTAGTTTCATCTTTTCATATGAACCAACCTATTGTGGTACCTGTGGCTACGGGTGACTTGGAGGATTCCAAGTCCCTTGATGTAGTCAGGGCCTTAAAAATGTATGTAGCCAGGATGGCTCGGGTTAGGAAAACAGAGGAACTGTGTCCTGTATGCAGCCAACAAGGTTGGCGCTCCTGCTTCTAAACAGACTATTGCTCGCTGGATCTGTAATACGATTCAGCAGGCTCATTCTACGGCTGGATTGCCGTTACCAAATTCGGTAAAGGCACATTCCACTAGGAAGGTGGGCTCTTCTTGGGCGGCTGCCCGAGGCGTCTCGGCATTGCAGCTTTGCTGAGCGGCGACTTGGTCGGGTTCAAACGCTTTTGCTACATTCTACAAGTTTGATACCTTGGCTGAGGAGGACCTCATGTTTGCTCAATCGGTGCTGCAGAGTCATCCGCACTCTCCCGCCCGGTCTGGAGCTTTGGTATAATCCCCATGGTCTTTATGGAGTCCCCAGCATCCTCTAGGACGTAAGAGAAAATAAGATTTTAAACCTACCGGTAAATCTTTTTCTCCTAGTCCGTAGAGGATGCTGGGCGCCCGTCCCAGTGCGGACGAAGTTCTGCAAGACTTGTATATAGTTACAGTTTTGATCAGTCTCTGGCTGATGCTGTTTTGTTTCATACTGTTAACTGGTTCGTATATTCCAAGTTGTACGGTGTGGATGGTGTGGGCTGGTATGTATCTTGCCCTTGGATTAACAAAAATCCTTTCCTCGTACTGTCCGTCTCCTCTGGGCACAGTTCTCATAACTGAGGTTTGGAGGAGGGGCATAGAGGGAGGAGCCAGTGCACACCCATTCTAAAGTCTTTAGAGTGCCCATGTCTCCTGCGGAGCTCGTCTATACCCCATGGTATTTACGGAGTCCCCAGCATCCTCTACGGACTAGGAGAAAAAGATTTACCGGTTGGTTTAAAATCTTATTTTCTTGCAGTGTTCTATAAATGTGTGTGTATTATATAAATATCTGTATATATATAAAATTTGGGAAGGGGCACCATAGCATGTCATGTCCCATCGCCATGAGTCAAGCGCTTTATGTCCCTACTGAAAAAAAGTGTGTGTGTGTGGGGCAGGGGGGGGTCACTTCTCTCTCTGGCACAGGACACCAAAAAGTCTAGTTACGGCTCTGAGTTTAGTCAACAACCTGGTGCTAGTTCTAGTGAATCTCCTGATTCGTCTCTGGCTTTGGATTTCTCTCATATCTCATGAGCAAGAACTATATCAAACCTCCAAGCTTTTGGCACAATATAGCTCCATGTACCAGTACTTCTGCCACAGGTTTGGAGTCATCCAACTACCAAACTCAGACATGGAGAAGCAGAGAGAGATAAATTAAAGGATAGCAGGTGGTGGTCAGAAAAGAGGAAATGGAGAGTTGGAGAAATCAGAAATCTCACAACGGTGAGTGAAGACCAGTGAGCTCCCAATCACATGGGAGGACACAGAGGTCTACTGGGAGAACCAAGCGAAGATGTGAGGTTAAGGAGTTTAGAGGCAGTGGATTTTGTGGGGATATCGATAGGGATGTTGAAATCACCTAAGATAAAGGAGGGAATGTCAGAAGAGAGGAAGTGAGGAAGCCAAGTTGTCGAGGAATTTGGAGGGAATGCCAGGGGATCGGTAAATAACAGCTACTCGAAGATGAACAGGTTGGAAGAGGCGTATAGCATGGACCTCATGTATAAAATGTAAAAGACGGTTCTGGGATTGGTAGGAGTAGCTAGAGGGTAAAAGGACCCCAACACCACAGCGGCCGCCTTTTCCCATTACTAAATAAATATTTTAATTTGGACATCTATAGCACTAGTCCACCCTTTGCCCCGTTCTCCTTTCTTCAAAACACCCATTTACTGCTAAGCACCAGTGTCAGGTCTGAGTCCCGCCAGGCATCTTGCACCATATGGTGTACGGACACCCAGGCTTGGCAACAGGGGGGGGGACAGTGTGAACACTTGTATCAGGCCTGGCCCCTCAGGAATCTCAGGAGACCAGTACCCATGTTCCCTTTGCCTGTGCTGCGCTGTAGTCAGCCGGGCATGGGCACACACAGATAGGGAGCCCTGACCAAGCCTGCTAGTTGGGGGGAAACCCGGAAGTGAGAAGCAAGTTGCCAGCAGTACAATGGAGTGGGACTCTGCTTGTTATTCCTGTTTTGCATTTTGGTTATGTATTTTATGTTATACTTCTGTTTCTGTTCCCCTTGGCTTTTATGGGGTGTCCGGAGTCCACCCTTAAGGAGGGTGTACTGTTATGAACCACAAGCAGTGGTTCATTCCTGTTTGCTTTCTGTTTATGAATTTTATGTTATAGTGCTGTTTGCATGCCAGGATTTCTCTTGTACTGGTTTAGAAGACTCTTGTTGGCCCCCGGTGGTGAGGCTGTGTAACTGCAGCCTGTTTCTATGTGTTAAACCTCACCTGTCAGATATTTGGTCATTATGTGGTGAGTCTCTGTACTGCAGTCTGGCTCTTGTCTGTGTACCTCACCTGCCAGTGTTTTGGCCTTTACTTTGTGCCTGGCTTTCAGCCATCCTGATTGGGGCGTGTTTCCCTTATTACCCAGCTAGCCCTGCAGTCCAGTGCTGGTGATAGAAGTTTGTCATGATACCTGTATGTTCCTGTGAGAATCTGTCAGCTTCCTTTGGAGTTTGTATCCTGCATCCGGAGTATTCCTGATTGCAGCCAGTCCGTTCCTGTGTCCTGTATCATGGTTTCTGGAGCCTGGTCCTGGGAATCTGTTCCAGCCTTCCGGTCCAGTGATCCTGAACCTTCAGCCTTGGGGTCCTGTTCCTTCTGCATACACCCTTCGTGGTGTCCTGAGTAGCAGCTTTGCCGCACTGTTTAGCTGAAGTCTTATTTCCTTTATTTGTGTTTGCTTTGGTGTTTTCTGTGGAGGTTTCCACCATTGCTGTCCTAGCCGAAATACGACGGTGTCGTGTTTGGCGTCTGGACAGCGTCACTTTTGTTACAGTTTGTCTTGGCGGCCGCGCTGCAAATACATTCGTTGTAGTGTTCAGTAGTTTCCCCTATCTTTGTGTTTCCGTTTTAGTTAGAGGTTCCCCTTGTTCTCTTTCAGTCTCGGGTTACGCCTTCTCTCTAATTAAGAACGGGGGGCATCGGAGTTCTGCAGACTTAATCCGCCCTTCAAACGCGGCTGCCGTGGGCTCAAGAACACATAGTCTCGCAGGTGTAGACTGACCACGTGGGAGAGACAACGGAGTCAGGGTTTCCATAGGGGTTGCTGCTAAACTCTATTCCAACTGCAGCATCATGTTCCTGTACTCAGAGCTTATCCACCCTGTCTCTAGAGTACCGAGTACAGTGAACGTAACACTGATGAGTGCAGGTACAGAGTGATGAGGCGCATGCCGCAAAGAGGATCCAGCCATCTGCCCACGGTGCCCGGGAGACACGGGAGAGGCTGAGACACAGGGGGAGGGGGAGACTGAGAGGAACAGGGGAGGCTGAGAAACACATGGGGAAGCTGAAAGGCACAGGGGGAGGTGGAGGCTGAGAGACACAGGGAGGCTGAAAAGCACAGACTATTGGAGGCTGAGAGATACACAAGGGAGGCTGACAAACACAGGGGGAAGTTGAAAGGGAGAGGCTGTTGGAGGCTGAGAGACACACATGGGAGGCTGACATGCACAGAGGAAGGATGAGAGACACAGGGGGATGGCGGGGCTGAGTGCCACGGGGGTTGGGGGGTTGAGCGGCACAGTGGAAGGGGAGGCTGAGAGACATGTGAATGGTGATATTGAGAGACATGGGGGAAGGATGAGAGACATAGGAGGAGACTGAGAGACACAGGGAGGGGAAGGCTGAAAGAAACGGGTAGGCTGAGAAACACAGGGGATGGGGGCTGAGAGACACAGGGGGATGGTAAGGCTGACAAACACAGAGGTTGAGAGGCTGAGACACACAAGGAGATGGGAAGGCTGAGAGACACAGGGGTTGGGAGGCTGAGAGACAGAGGGGGATCGGAATGCTGAGATATACAAGGGGATGACGAAAACTGAGTGGGAAGCTGGGAGATACAGGGGAATTGGGAAGCTGAGAGACACCATGGAATGGGGGGTGGGGCTGAGTGAAACTGAGAGACACTGGGAGGCTGGGACTGAGAGATACAGGTGGAGATTGAGGCTAAGAGACACAGTGTGGGGAATGAGGCTGAGAGACATAGGGGGGTGATGCTGAGAGACAAAGATGAGATGAGTTGGAGATAGAGAGACAAAGGGGGTGGTGAGGCTGGAGATACATGGATGGCGCTGGAGAGACACAGGCAAGGAGTAAGGCTGGAGAGACAGGAGTGAGGCTGGAGAGAGACAAAGGGGATAAGCCAATGGTCGACTGGCCTGTACCTACTGGGGAGAGATGGGGGGCTCCAAAAAAATGCATTAACTGGGCCCAGAGATTTCTGTTGCTGGCCCTGCAGACACCCATTTAAGTGAGGACACATATGTACATCAGCATCATCTTGCAAATCAATCTTACTTGTGGGATAGCAAGACCAAACGTATATTATTTCTGGCCTTATAAGGTACCACTCATGCCCAATGTATACTACCCAAGGGGTGGGTATGGGAGACCGGCACTGGCAATGCTGACAGTAAGAATCCTGGCACCTAGAAGGTAAGTATTCTAATCCTAACCAAACTCTAACCTTACCCCACCCTTCCCGCAGCCTAACCCTCCCTTCCCCTGCCAGCCTAACCCTCCCCCCATAGCCTAACCCTCCCTTCCCCTGCCAGCCTAAACCTTACCCTTCCCCTGCCAGCCTAACCCTCCCCCCGCAGCCTAACCCTAACCCTCCCTTCTCACAGCCTAACCCTAACCCTCCCTTCCCGCAGCCTAACCCTAACCCTCCCTTCCCGCAGCCTAACCCTCCCCCCGCAGCCTAACCCTAACCCTCCCTTCCCGCAGCCAAACCCTAATCCTCCCCTCCCACAGCCTAACCCTCCCCCCTCCCGCAGCCAAAACCTAACCCTCCCCTCGCAGCCTGACCCTAACCCTCCCTTCCCACAGCCTAACCCTAACCCTCCCTTCCCACAGCTTAATCCCCCCCTCCCGCAGCCTATCCCTAACCCTCCCTTCCCGCAGCCTAACCCTAACTCTCCCCCCGCAGCCTAACCCTATCCCTAACCCTCCCTTCCGGCAGCCTAACCCTAACCCTCCCCCCACAGCCTAACCCTAACCTTCCCTTCCCGCAGCCTAACCCTAATCCTCCCCTCCCGCAGCCTAACCCTTCCCCCCTCCCGCAGCCTAACCCTCCCCCCTCCGGCAGCCTAACCCTCCCTTCCCACAGCCTAACCCTCCCCTCTCCCGCAGCCTAGCGCTAACCCTCCCTTCCCGCAGCCTAGCCCTAACTCTCCCCCTGCAGCCTAACCCTAACCCTCCCCCCCCGCAGCCTAACCCTCCCCCCACAGCCTAACCCTAACCCCCCCTGACCGCAGCCTAACCCTAACCCTCCCTTCCCGCAGCCTAACCCCAACCCTCCCTTCCCGCAGCCTAACCCTAACTCTCCCCAGCATACTTACGTTTGGGATGTTGACTGTCGGGATTCCGGTGTCTGCATTCTGACTAGTGTCGGGATTTCGGCGCCGGTCTTCTGACCGCTGGCATCCCATACATCGGGATGCAACTACATCACCGGCCCAACTGTCCCGCAGTTCCCAGTGGGTGTGAAGGGGGGGGGCAGCACTGTCACAACTGCTCTGCACAGCAAAGTAGCGGAAAAATAGATGCGGCGTGCATGCGCACGTCATCCTACCACAGTGTGGAGACTGGGGGCAGCACAGCATCTCCAGGAGTGCTGGGCACACCCACAGAGAGATGAAATGGGGACGTGGCACAAGGCCACACCCCTCCATACGAGGCCACACCTTTAGACTGCAACATTTTGGAAGGGAATGTATGATAATGTTATAAGTGAAATATGCCTATCATATATTTTCCTGTGGATTTATGATGGATATACACCCAGTAAAGCAGTTCAGAAGGACTGGAGACACCTTTGGACTTCACCAGAAATATCTGTCAATCAATGACATCTGCACAGGAAGTGATGACCTTCACGAGAAGTGATGACCTGCACAGGAAGTGATGACCTGCACAGGAAGTGATGACCTGCACAGGTGATGAACCAGAGTTTACCACACGCAGTACAGTCAGACTGCTGAAAGGAATGTGACATATTTGCTGGACGGATAGTGGAGTCAGGCATCATGTATGTGTGTAATGCCAGCTTTTCTTACATGAGTGAGGAACTGACATAATCACATCTAGGCCAGAACAATCTCTGGGGGAGATTGATCAACGATTGGAGATTGATAAAGCAGAGAGAGCTAAAGTATGCCTGTAACATTACAGAAGCTGATTTGTACTTTATCTCCCTCCAAGCTTTGATAAATCTCCACCTCTGGTTAGTAACGATGTTTCTGGTCCGTCTATATCTGGGCAGGACAGGATTTACAATTAACCACAGTAGAGCTGTGCTTATAGTGCTGCACACCCTGCACCCAGGACTGATGCGCTACTGTGCCCATGTGGTGGCGCCCCGTATACTTGTGTCCACCAGCACCATCTTTGCGGTTATATCTTCAGAAAGGTTTCATCGGCAGAGGACCTGGCAAAGACTGTGCCAGGCTCTGTACTCTACTGTGTACACGTGCCATCTTTCAGAATATATCAAGGAGAGATGGCCCTTTGGGAACAGGTATGGGGGGGCCCTGCTGCATGAAGCGTGTTGGGGGGAGGGGGGGGGGGGGAGGCGCTTCACACGAGGCACCATCTTCCTTAAAACAGTTAGGTCTCCTAACAAACATATTTTCACCATTTCTGCATGAACGTGCTACACACAATTATGGTAACATGAAGGGGGTCATTCCGAGTTGATCGCTAGCTGCCGTTGTTCGCAGAGCAGCGATCAGGCTAAAAATCAGCATTTTTGCGCATGCGTATGGGCCGCACTGCGCACGTTGTGGTTGTGCTCAGGTTGTAGCGAAGTTTTCGGTCGCACTGACGGCCGCAAGAAGATTGACAGGAAGGGGGTGTTTCTGGGTGTCAACTGACCGTTTTCAGGGAGTGTCTGAAAAAACGCAGGCGTGGCTGGGCGTTCACTGGGCGGGTGTATGACGTCACATCCGGACACAAATAGGCTGAAGTGATCGCAAGCGCTGAGTAGGTTCAGAGCTAAACTGCACAAACTGTTTTTGCAGAGCTCGCGTTCGCACTTCTGCTAAGCTAAAATACACTCCCCAGTGGGCGCAGGCATAGCGTTTGCACGGCTGCTAAAACTAGCTAGCGAGCGAGCAACTCGGAATGACCCCCGTAATTACTACACTTTGCTAACATCACACACCAGTAGACGGCCCTCTGTCATTGATGCAAGTGAAATGCATGTAATTCTGCATGGCTCATACTTATGTGCTCACCTTATTGGTGAATGCTCAATTCAAATTTACATAAGATAACTCTCCGCAAACTGGCAAGCGCTGAGTAAAACTAGACCATGTCTGGGACCATGGGATAAATTCACTTCTCCATGGGTTTTACCCTGAAATTTAGAATGACACTGCCATTGATAATTACTTGTCTACTTTCCCGACGTGCATGAGACTCCCGAAAATCTGGTGCCGCTCCCAGCCCTCTTGCCGGAAAGGCAGGCAAGTCTCCCGCAAATCAATCCAGCCACTCGCAGCACCCCCCCCCCCCCCCCCCCACCGCCAACCACTTGCACCCCTCACCACGCGGCCGCCCACTTACAGAGCACAAGTGGGCGGTCTGAGGGGGCTGATGACGCGGGTCATGCGGAATCGTGTCATAGTAGCCCCGCCCCCCACTATGCAATGCCTGTTTTCTCGGCAGTGAATAGCGGAGGCGGAGCCACAATTACGTGATCATGCCACCACGTCACCTGCACAGCCCACCTTTTACGGACCACCAGGAAAACAGGCGGGGGGCGGGGCTACGATTAGGGTTGCCACCTCATCCCTTTCATTCTGGACACATATTAATTACACAGGTCCTGTGGCTGGCTGAATTCAAGACTCCACCTGGTTTTAATCAGCCACAGAACCTGTGTAATTAATATGTGTCCAGAATGAAAGTGATGAGGCGGCAACCCTAGCTATGATATCGCGATTCAGCATGAAACGCGTCATCAGGTTTCCTATGGACCGCCCACTTGTGCACTGTAAGTGGGCAGCCGCACCGACCAAGCTGCCTCCTACCGGAGGAGGTGACAGCCAAGTCGGCAAATATGCATTGATATTCTGTTTAAAATACTGTATACTACAATTATATATTATTTATGATGTCAATTTTATTTTTTTATGCGTACTATCCTTTCAATGCTTCAATAAAGTATATGTATATAAATCTCATTATGTATTGGTCTAAGGGGGAGATGTACTAAGCAGTGATAAAAGTGGAGAAGTGAGCTAGTGGAGAGGTTGCCCATGGCAACCAATCACCTGCTCTGTATACTTTAATAGTATGCAAATTATACATGTTACGTCAATGCTGATTGGTTGCCATGGGCAACTTCTCCACCAGCTCACGTCTCCACTTTTATCACTGCTTAGTACATTTGCCCCTTAAGTGGGCGATGTATCAAACCTTTGAGAAAGCTAAAGTGGAGAAGTTGCCCATAGCAACCAGCCAGCTGCTGTCATTTCAAAGACTGTGCCAGATAAATTACAGAAGTACAAAGACGCAGCCATCGGACACACATCTATCAAACATGGACCATCTCAGTAACATATAGTTGCGCAGCATGGCCAGTGGCAGTAAGACGCTGGAACCATTTTACCTGGGTGCGGGATCGCAGTTGCAAACTGTGACACGCCACAGATGCGGTCGCGACACGCCTGTGTTTGAGTTGCCACCCCCCCGTTACACTCCACAAGCAGTTTCTTATTTTGTGAATAAATCTTCTCTGTGACCGCCATCACATGACCATCGCGACACATGTGCAGTGTGGCTTAGACGCCACTGGAAAAAATATCGCTCCACTATGTACAGCATTGACACTGCGTACACCTCTGAATGAGACCCATAGTGCGGAACCGCCCTGTACAAATATTTGCTTCTACTATAGTGACCTCTGCTGGTCATCTTCTGCAACAGTTTGTAAGAGGGAATTACTGTACACAGACTAATTGAACAGTATTTGGGAACCCAGGAAATTTGCTGTGTATTTAAGTGAGGTTACAAGCCTTCTGCCCCTCCCCCAAATGTATAACCCCTTTAATGCTCAATTGAACAGTTTTACAAGAGATGTGTTTATTTGCTTCCAATACTGAAATAAAAATTATTTACTTTTATGGTATTCACTTTGTGAGTCTTGAAATACTATGGGGGTCATTCCGAGTTGATCGCTCGCTAGCAACTTTTTGTAGCGCTGCAATCAGGTTAAAACTCGGCAAAAGTGCGCATGCGTATGCACCGCAATGCGCAGGCGCGTCGTACGGGTACAAAGAGGATCAGTGCTGGTCGATGGATTTAATGAAGAATCCATTCGCACAGCCGATCGCAAGGAGATTGACAGAAAGAGGGCGTTTATGGGTGTCAACTGACCGTTTTCCGGGAGTGTTTGGAAAAACGCAGGCGTGTCCAAGCGTTTGCAGGGCGGGTGTCTGACGTCAATTCTGGGACCCAGAAGACTGAAGTGATCGCAGCAGCTGAGTAAGTCCGGAGCTACTCAGAAGCTGCAAAAAAACTTTTTTGTGCCGTCGGCTGCAAAAGCGTTCGCACACTTGCAAAGCGAAAATACACTCCCCCATCGGCGGCGACTATCTGATCGCAGCGCTGCAAAAAGTTGCTAGCGAGCGATCAACTCGGAATGACCCCAATATGCGGAAGTGAATGAACCACACTCTCTGGCTCATATAATAATGTGCACAATCTGCATTTAACCAGGGCAATCAGTCAGACACTGGGTTACATTTCCTAACTAGCACCAAACAGCTGGTGACTGTGATTCTGTGCAAATGGGAAGCAGCCAGGATCCCGGATGTCAGGAACCTGGCAGTCAGAAAACCGACGCTGGAATCCGGACACCAATCTGAATGCCGACACCGGCATCCAGAAAGGGAGCAAGATCCCAGCGCTGGAATCACGACAGCCGGGATCCCAAACGAGGATGCACTGCAGCAGAGGTAAGCCGTGCACGGGAGGGGGGGAAGGCTAGGTTTATGCTATGGGGGTGAGGGCGAGGGTTAGGCTGCATCCCAGGGGGTAAGGGTTAGGCACCCCCCTCCGAGTTAGGCTACAGGGTGGGAGGGTTGGGTGTGGTTCATTAGCTCGACTTGAGTTAGGTCAACATACATTGAGTCGACCACGTTTGGTCGACATGCATTAGGTCGACATGATCATTATGTCAACATGTGCTAGGTCGACATGGCAAAAGGTCAACATGAGTTTTTTTTTACTTTTTTGGGTGTCGTTTTCTCCGTACAGTGGTGGTCATTCCGAGTTATTTGTTCGCTGCTGTTTTTAGCAGAATTGCGATCACGCTAAAAACCGGCAATTCTGCGCATGCGTATGGGCGCAGGGCGCACGCGCAAAGTACTTTCACACAAAACTATGCACTTTTACACAGGGCTGTGCGACGCTTTTCATACGCTCTGCTGATCGGTGAGTGATTGACAGGAAAGGGGCGTTTCTGGGAGGTAACTGAGCGTTTTCCGGGAGTGTGCTAAAAAAACGCAGGCGTGACAGGTAAAAACGCAGACGTGCCTGGGGAAACGGGGGAGTGGCTGGCCGAACGCAGGGCCTGTTTGTGACGTCAAACCAGGAACCAAACAGTCTGCAGTGATCGCAAGATAGGAGTAGGTCTGGAGCTACTCAGAAACTGCATGAACATTTTTTCAAGCAATTCTGCTAACCTTTCGTTTGCACTTCTGCTAAGCTAAGATACACTCCCAGAGGGCGGCGGCCTAGCGTGTGCACTGCTGCTAAAAGCAGCTAGCGAGCGAACAACTCGGAATGGGGGTCAGTGACCGGGAACCCAAATTAGTGCACCCTATCCCCTCGTATGGTTTGCTTTGCTTGCCATGCTTCAGGCAGGTTACTGTTCCCAATCGTGGATAGTTAAGTATGAAAAAGGTCAAAAAATGAAAAAAATAAATAAAAAAAAATTGTGAAAAACTCAAGTTAACCGTTTTCCATGTCGACCTAGTACATGTCGACCTAATGATCCTGTCAACCTAATGCATGTCGACCAAGCATGGTCAACCCAATGTATGTCGACCTAACTCATGTCGACCTATTGACCGCCATGTGGGTGGGTTAAGTTTAGGCACCTCAGGGGGGAGGGGGGGGGGGGGGGGTTAGAGTTAGGCACAAAGGGGGGAGGTATATCAAACTGATCCCATGCAAATTGTGTAACTTAATGTGCTGTTAGTAAATGATTCATCCGGAATGTCTTGTGCTCTCTTTCCTTTTCCCATTTTCCAGGAGCCTCCCGGCCATTCCGGGAGCGTAGGCAAGTTTGGTGAAGATTCATGTATGGAGTAAGGGCCCCTGATGTTAGTATAGATCCAAGGTCGCACATTGGGGGTAATTCCAAGTTGATCGCAGCAGGAATTTTGATAGCAATTGGGCAAAACCATGTGCACTGCAGGGGGGGCAGATATAACATTTGCAGAGAGAGTTAGATTTGGGTGGGTTATTTTATTTCTGTGCAGGGTAAATACTGGCTGCTTTATTTTTACACTGCAAATTAGATTGCAGATTGAACATACCACACCCAAATCTAACTCTCTCTGCACATGTTATATCTGCCTCCCCTGCAGTGCACATGGTTTTGCACAATTGCTAACAGAATTCCTGCTGCGATCAATTTGGAATTACACCCATTATCCTAATCCACAACTGAATGTATATGCCAGACCTGAGGATAACAAACCAAGGATCAGGCAGCCAATGAAAACTCGTGTTTCGGCAATGCCTGCCTACTTTATGGAAAGCTTCATGGGAAATATTTTGCTGCAGTTAATTCTTGTCTACGTTCAAAAAATAATTTCAGGGAAACTGTGAAAGCAACACCTGTGTTCCTGGCGCGGAAGAAGGCATGTACTGCTCCGTGCAAGAGCCAGGTCATAAAACTGACTCATGTTCAGCTGTAAATGAGCCCTAAAGCAATTACATAGTACAAAGTATACAGGGCCTAATTCAGACCTGACCGCAGCAGCAAATTTGTTAGCAAATAGGCAAAACTATGGGCCTAATTCAGATCTGATTGCTGGGCTGCGTTGTCGCACAGCGGGCGTTCAGGTCCAAATTACGCGTGTGTGTGCATCGCAATGCTCAGGCGCGTCGGACAACAACAGGCATCGCCGGTCAGCGACGGGATGGTGCAAAAAATCTGTTCGCACGGCCGTTCGCAAGGTGATTGGCAGGAGGAGGCTGTTTGTGGGTGTCAACTGAGCATTTACACGGAGTGTCTGGAAAAACGCAGGTGTGCCAAAGTGTTTTCAGGGAGGGTGTCTGACGTCTGCTCTGGCCCCGATCAGCCTGTTCTCATGGCACTGGAAGAGTAAGTCCTGGGCTGCGCACAGACTGCACAAGGTGAATTTTTGCAGCTCAGCATACACATGCGATCGCACACTTGCACAGCGAATATATACTCCCCACGTAGGCGGCGACTATCTGATTGCAGGACAGCAAAAAACCCAGCCCAGCGATCAGGCATGAATTAGGCCCCATGTGCAGTGCAGGTGGGGCAGATGTAACATGTGCAGAGAGAGTTAGATTCGGGTGGGGTGTGTTCAAACTGAAATCTAAACTGTATGGTAAAAATAAAGCAGCCAGTATTTACCCTGCACAGCAAAAACAATATAACCCACCCAAATCTAACTCTCTCTGCACATGTTATATCTGCCCGCCCCCCCCTGCAGTACACATGGTTTTGCCCATTTGCTAACAAATTTGCTGCTTCGATCAGGTCTGAATTAGGCCCATAAACTGTGAGCTCTGATGTTTCTTTGTTATAAAAATGATTTGACATCTAAATAACAGGGGCACGGTGCAAATGTCGTAGGAATCAGGGCTTTGAACCAAATATTTAAGTTTTGCCACGTGCGAATTGATTTTGAACACACTAATGCAGAATGGTTTGCCATAGGGATGCATTACAAGTATGCTACTATTTTCTAGCATCTTAAATGACCCCCTCTAACTTTCTTCATTCCACCAGGTTCTTGCAACTCAATAAACCTCCCCTGTAATGCAGAATATATTGTTGGGCACAGATCCCCAGTAGTGCAGTACATACTCCATGTAGTGGAGCACACACCCCCTGTAATGGAGCACAAAACTTCAATAATTCGGAACACTTCCTTGGGCACAAATCACCTGTAATTCATCACACATCCACTCATGTATCCATCAGTGTGCTGCAGAGTGGTCACCATTTTGTTGTAGCACACATCTTTCTTATTCTTCTCCCTGGTGTTTTCTCGATGGTGAGCTGAGGGTGATGATGTCATCCCTGTTTTGCACCTGCTTAGCATAGCCTCAGGGAGATTGCTAGACTTTTCAGGGAATCAGGGAGATCACCCACTATTTCAGGGAGGATTTTAGGATGCCTCCAGGTGAGCTGGTTCTCAGTTTACATATATTTATATATGTGTATTATCATGTAGCATAACAATATGCAATTATATGACTCAGAGTGGGTGCGATTATTACACAGCAATAGGGACTGCCAGAAACAGAGACACCTTGACTGTGGCGGCCTGGCAGCTTAATCATATCTGTGTAAAGATATGAAAAATAAGAATTTATTCACCGGTAATTCTATTTCTCGTAGTCCGTAGTGGATGCTGGGAACTCCGTAAGGACCATGGGGAATAGTCGGGCCCCGCAGGAGACTGGGCACTCTAAAAGAAAGATTAGGTACTATCTGGTGTGCACTGGCTCCTCCCTCTATGCCCCTCCTCCAGACCTCAGTTAGGGAAACTGTGCCCGGAAGAGCTGACACAATAAGGAAAGGATTTGGAATCCCGGGTAAGACTCATACCAGCCACACCAATCACACCATACAACTCGTGATACTATACCCAGTTAACAATATGAATAACAACTGAGCCTCACGAACAGATGGCTCATAACAATAACCCTTTAGTTAGGCAATAACTATATACAAGTATTGCAGACAATCCGCACTTGGGATGGGCGCCCAGCATCCACTACGGACTACGAGAAATAGAATTACCGGTGAGTAAATTCTTATTTTCTCTGACGTCCTAGTGGATGCTGGGAACTCCGTAAGGACCATGGGGATTATACCAAAGCTCCCAAACGGCCGGGAGAGTGCGGATGACTCTGCAGCACTGAATGAGCAAACTCAAGGTCCTCCTCAGCCAGGGTATCAAACTTGTAGAATTTTGCAAACGTGTGATCCCGAACAGGTAGCAGCTCGGCAAAGTTGTAAAGCCGAGACCCCTCGGGCAGCCGCCCAAGAAGAGCCCCCTTCCTCGTGGAATGGGCCTTTACTGATTTAGGATGCGGCAGTCCAGCCGCAGAATGTGCAAGTTGAATCGTGGAGCAGATCCAGCGAGCAATAGTCTGCTTAGAAGCAGGAGCACCCAGTTTGTTGGGTGCATGCAGGATAAACAGCGAGTCAGTTTTTCTGACTCTAGCCGTCCTGGAAACATAGATTTTCAGGGCCCGGACCACGTCCAGCAACATGGAGGCCTCCAAGTCCCGAGTAGCCGCAGGCACCACAATAGGTTGGTTCAAATGAAACGCTGATACCACCTTAGGGAGGAATTGGGGACACGTCCTCAATTCTGCTCTGTCCATATGGAAGATCAGATAGGGGCTTTTACAGGACAAAGCCGCCAATTCTGACACCCGCCTAGCCGAAGCCAAGACCAAAAGCATGACCACTTTCCACGTGAGATATTTTAACTCCACGGTCTGAAGTGGCTCAAACCAATGTGATTTTAGGAAATCCAACACAACGTTGAGATCCCAAGGTGCCACTGGGGGCACAAAAGGGGGCTGAATATGCAGCACTCCCTTAACAAACGTCTGAACTTCAGGCAGTGAAGCCAGTTCTTTTTTGAAAGAAAATAGACAGGGCCGAAATCTGGACTTTAATGGAACCTAATTTTAGGCCCATAGTCACTCCTGACTGTAGGAAGTGCAGAAAACGACCCAGCTGAAATTCTTCTGTGGGGGCCTTCATAGCCTCACACCAAGCAACATATTTTCGCCATATGCGGTGATAATGCTTTGCTGTCACATCTTTCCTAGCTTTTATCAGCGTAGGAATGACTTCAACCGGAATGCCCTTTTCCATCAGGATCCGGGGTTCAACCGCCATGCCGTCAAACGCAGCCGCGGTAAGTCTTGGAACAGACAGGGCCCCTGCTGTAGCAGGTCCTGTCTGAGAGGCAGAGGCCAAGGGTCCTCTGAGATCATTTCTTGCAGTTCCGGGTACCAAGTCCTTCTTGGCCAATCCGGAATGATGAGTATAGTTCTTACTCCTCTCTTTCTTATTATCCTCAGCACCTTTGGTATGAGAGGAAGAGGAGGGAACACATAAACCGACTGGTACACCCACGGTGTCACTAGAGCGTCCACAGCTATCGCCTGAGGGTCCCTTGACCTGGCGCAATATCTTTTTAGCTTTGTGTTTAGGCGGGACGCCATCATGTCCACCTGTGGCCTTTCCCAACGGTTTACAATCAGTTGGAAGACTTCTGGATGAAGTCCCCACTCTCCCGGGTGGAGGTCGTGCCTGCTGAGGAAGTCTGCTTCCCAGTTGTCCACTCCCGGAATGAACACTGCTGACAGTGCTATCACGTGATTTTCCGCCCATCTGAGAATCCTTGTGGCTTCTGCCATCGCCATCCTGCTTCTTGTGCCGCCCTGTCGGTTTACATGGGCGACCGCCGTGATGTTGTCTGACTGAATCAGCACCGGCTGGTTTTGAAGCAGTGGTCTTGCCTGACTTAGGGCATTGGAAATGGCCCTTAGTTCCAGAATATTTATGTGTAGGGAAGCCTCCTGACTCGACCATTGTCCTTGGAAGTTTCTTCCCTGAGTGACTGCCCCCCCCTCGGAGGCTTGCATCCGTGGTCACCAGGACCCAGTCCTGTATGCCGAATCTGCGGCCCTCTAGAAGATGAGCACTCTGCAGCCACCACAGCTGGTGGCCCTCGGGGACAGGGTGATCAGCCGATGCATCTGAAGATGCGATCTGGACCACTTGTCTAACAGATCCCACTGAAAGATCCTTGCACGGAACCTGCCGAATGGAATTGCCTCGTAAGAAACTACCATCTTTCCCAGGACTCGCGTGCAGTGATGCACCGACACCTGTTTTGGTTTCAGGAGGTCTCTGACCAGAGATGACAACTCCTTGGCCTTCTCCTCCGGGAGAAACACCTTCTTCTGTTCTGTGTCCAGAACCATACCCAGGAACAGCAGACGCGTCGTAGGAACCAGCTGCGACATTGGAATATTCAGAATCCAGCCGTGCTGTTGAAGCACTTCCTGAGATAGTGCTACTCCGACCAACAACTGCTCCCTGCACCTCGCCTTTATAAGGAGATCGTCCAAGTATGGGATAATTATAACTCCCTTCTTTCGAAGGAGTATCATCATTTCGGCCATTACCTTGGTAAATACCCTCGGTGCCGTGGACAGACCAACGGCAACGTCTGGAATTGGTAATGGCAATCTTGTACCACAAACCGGAGGTACACCTGGTGAGGAGGGTAAATGGGGACATGCAGGTACGCATCCTTGATGTCCAGTGATACCATGTAATCCCCTTCTTCCAGGCTTACAATAACCGCCCTGAGCGATTCCATTTTGAACTTGAACCTTCTTATATAAGTGTTCAAGGATTTTAAATTTAGAATGGGTCTCACCGAACCGTCTGGTTTCGGTACCACAAACATTGTGGAATAGTAACCCCGTCCCTGTTGAAGGAGGGGAACTTTTATTATCACCTGCTGGAGGAACAGCTTGTGAATTGCCGCCAGCACTACCTCCCTGTCCGGGGGAGTAGCTGGCAAGGCTGATTTGAGGTAACGGCGAGGGGGAGAAGTCTCGAATTCCAGCTTGTATCCCTGAGATACCACTTGTAGAACCCAGGGATCCACCTGTGAGCGAACCCACCGGTCGCTGAAGTTCCGGAGACGGGCCCCCACCGCACCTGGCTCCACCAGTGGAGCCCCAGCATCATGCAGTGGATTTAGTGGAAGCAGGGGAGGATTTCTGTTCTTGGGAACTGGCTGTATGGTGCAGCTTTTTCCCTCTACCCCTGCCTCTGGGCAGAAAGGACGCGCCTTTAACCCGCTTGCCTTTCTGGGGCCGAAAGGACTGTACCTGATAATACGGTGCTTTCTTTGGCTGTGAGGGAACCTGGGGTAAAAATGTCGACTTCCCAGCTGTCGCTGTGGAAACGAGGTCCGAGAGACCATCCCCAAACATTTCCTCACCCTTGTAAGGCAAAACCTCCATGTGCCTTTTAGAATCCGCATCACCTGTCCACTGCCGAGTCCATAATACTCTCCTGGCAGAAATGGACATTGCATTTATTCTAGATGCCAGCCGGCAAATATCCCTCTGTGCATCTCTCATGTATAAGACTACGTCTTTAATATGCTCTATGGTTAGCAATATAGTGTCCCTGTCAAGGGAATCAATATTATCAGACAGGGAATCAGACCACGCTGCTGCAGCACTGCACATCCATGCTGAAGCAATAGCAGGTCTCAGTATAGTACCTGAGTGTGTATATACAGACTTCAGGATAGCCTCCTGCTTTCTATCCGCAGGCTCCTTTAAGGCGGCCGTTTCCTGAGACGGTAGTGCCACCTTTTTTGACAAGCGTGTGAGCGCTTTATCCACCCTCGGGGATGTCTCCCAACGTACCCTGTCCTCTGGCGGGAAAGGGTACGCCATTAGTAACTTTTTAGAAATCACTATTTTTTTTTATCTGGGGAACACCACGCTTCTTTACACACTTCATTTAACTCATCTGAAGGGGGAAAAACCACTGGTTGCTTTTTCTCCCCAAACATAATACCCTTTTTAGTGGTAACCGGGTTAATGTCAGAAATGTGCAACACATTTTTCATTGCCGTAATCATGCAACGGATAGCCTTAGTGGAATGTACATTTGTCTCGTCGTCGTCGACACTGGAGTCAGACTCCGTGTCGACATCTGTGTCTGCCATCTGAGGTAGCGGGCGTTTTTGAGCCCCTGATGGCCTTTGAGACGCCTGGGCAGGCACAGGCTGAGAAGCCGGCTGTCCCACAGCTGTTATGTCATCAAACCTTTTATGTAAGGAGTTGACACTGTCGGTTAATACCTTCCACATATCCATCCACACTGGTGTCGACCCCGCAGGGGGTGACATCACATTTATCGGCACCTGCTCCGCCTCCACATAAGCCTCATCAAACATGTCGACACAGCCGTACCGACACACCGCACACACACAGGGAATGCTCTGACTGAGGACAGGACCCCACAAAGTCCTTTGGGGAGACAGAGAGAGAGTATGCCAGCACACACCACAGCGCTATATAATTAGGGATTTACACTATTACAGAAAGTGATTTTTCCCTATAGCTGCTTAACATGTATAGTTTGCGCCTAAATTTAGTGCCCCCCCTCTCTTTTTAACCCTTTGAGCCTGAAAACTGCAGGGGAGAGCCTGGGGAGCTGTCTTCCAGCGGAACTGTGAAGAGAAAATGGCGCCAGTGTGCTGAGGGAGATAGCTCCGCCCCCTTCTCGGCGGGCTTATTCCGCTCTTTTATTAATATTATGGCAGGGGATTTTTACACATATATAGTTTATTAGACTATATTATGTTTTTTTTTTGCCATGTTAAGGTACTCTAATTGCAGCCCAGGGCGCCCCCCCCCCCAGCGCCCTGCACCCATCAGTGACCGGAGTATGTGGTGTGCATGGGGAGCAATGGTGCACAGCTGCAGTGCTGTGCGCTACCTTAATGAAGACCGGAGTCTTCAGCCGCCGATTTTCTCCTCGGAATCTTCCGTCTTCTGGCTCTGCAAGGGGGACGGCGGCGCGGCTCCGGGACCGGACGACCGAGGCTGGGCCTGTGTTCGATCCCTCTGGAGCTAATGGTGTCCAGTAGCCTAGAATCCCAAGCTAGATGCAAGCAGGTAGGTTCGCTTCTCTCCCCTAAGTCCCTCGTAGCAGTGAGTCTGTTGCCAGCAGATCTCACTGAAAATAAAAAACCTAATAAATACTTTCTTTACTAGGAGCTCAGGAGAGCCCCTAGTGTGCAACCAGCTCGAGCCGGGCACAGATTCTAACTGAGGTCTGGAGGAGGGGCATAGAGGGAGGAGCCAGTGTACACCAGATAGTACCTAATCTTTCTTTTAGAGTGCCCAGTCTCCTGTGGAGCCCGTCTATTCCCCATGGTCCTTACGGAGTTCCCAGCATCCACTAGGACGTCAGAGAAACTCTGTATATCTATTATTATGTAGTATTTAAATCTCATTATTGATCCTTTTTAGTTACCTGGAGGAATATTTTTCCTTTTTTTCCTTGGCTAGAATGACCAGTGGTGCCGAGAGGGGGATGGGAGAGGTTATTAACTGCCCGGGTCCAGACCTGATGGAGGGGCCCATGTCCCCCCACCACCACCCCCACCGCCACCTTACCTGGCAACAGCAGCTTTTCCACTCAGCCCACTTATTTATTTTGCATGGCCACACCTCCTGTGATTTGACCACACCCCCTGAAAAGTACCTGAGCCCACTTTACTGTCCTGAGAATGACCCCTCCCTTTCATGCACCTGTGAAGGAGCACTAAATTGATTGAGCAGACACCATTTTATATTAGTCTCACTGACATTCAAGGAAATATTACAAGTATGCTGTAGTAACTATGAACTAACAAAGACTTTAATTCATTTGTCCTCAACCACTATAACTAGTAATTGTTTAATGTATACAAATGCTCAATCATAGTTATTAAAGAAACAACATTTCATTGAAGACTCACATATTTGAAAAAGATTAAATTTTTATTAACTCCACATTCCAATGGCAGTTAAAACTGTTATTTTAATTGATTTTTATACCAAAATTTCACTCTTTGCCATTTCATAAAAACATAAGTGGAAAGAAAAACATAATTTCAACATAGCAATAAAGATTTAAAAAAAAAAAAGATTTTTTTTTTCGCAGCAGGTTTACTAATTTTGTATCAGTAATAATGTCTATATATTCAATTAGAACTAATCCTTTTTGATTCATTAATCTAATAGCAGTGAAGATAAATGAGGTACCGTGATAAAAAATAATTATTATTTACTACAATTCCAGGTGATACAATTAAAAGAGGAATACTGATTGTTTCTTTACCTGAAAATGTGGTATAACACTGAATACTGAGAAAAAAAAGTATAATTATTGTTACTATATTGTACTTTTATAACTCCATAGCACAATGTCTGTTTTACCATTTCACAAACAAACTTAATTTCATTGAGAAATTTCATAATTCAAATTAAGTTAAAGACAACTAAAATTCTAGAAAATAAAAACCAAAGACACAAACAAGATTGGTCTCTTTACAAAAGTGGCTATAAAAAATAAATAATTGTTTTAATATTTATTTAATAACAAATTAACAATAAACTTTAATAAAAACAGAACAGAAACTAAATCAGAAGAGATCAAAATATTACCAAAACAATAAAGGTTAAAGCATAAAATAATAATACTCTGTACTTTGTCATTGTTGATAAAATAAAAATATTACAAATAAATTATTGTATGAAATTTATCTCACTAGATGAGTAATTCTGAAATTAGACTATAGTAGAATAAAATAATAATTTTATATATATGTAAACTACATTGCAATGCTATTTTAAATAAAATGTTATATCAAATCAAGAAAGACAAAAAAATATGAAAATAATTCAAAATTAAATGGATTTGCAGGGAAATCTGTGGTGGAGGGAAATATGTTTTCAACAAATATCACACACAAGATTTTATTTTAACATTTTAATATGGAGATATTTTGCTGTTACAAAATATATTGCAAAAATGTAATTTGCTTTTTTTTATTAAAATCCATTTTCTAAAATAGATTATTTTAAACCAAATTAACATGCTAAAGTAAAATTAATGAGGATTCAAAAAATTTATACTGTTCAGTGTGGGTGCTTTTAATAGATTTGTTTAGGTGAATGCATCCAGATAAAAACAATTGCTATGCAATTAAATAAATAAAATAAAATATTAATATGCATTTAATATTAACAAAGTAATATTTTATTAATAATAAATATAATAGAATTGCTATTATTAAAAGTTGCTAACTGTTTTGGGGCACTTTATGTATTATCCCTGGCAAAGTTACAAAGTTCAGAAATATGTTTAAGATATTCTAATTAATTGCAAACTGAGCTTCATGCTCAATTTAAAAAAAATCTATATATTAACCAACAAGCAGCAGAATTAATGTATTTGAGCTGGAAAGCAACTGGACAAAATTAAGAATGTGGATTTATTTTCATAGTAATTTTGATAAATTATGTTCTTTTCTTTCATGTTTGCAGCCTGTAGACATTTTCTATTTAATACTTGCCATATTCTAGGACTGTATTTGCACTTCAATAGCACCTAAATATCCAGCAAATTACTGTAGTATTTATTTAAAATCTTCAGCAACTTCATGTTCCAACAGCAATTGAAAATTGTAAGTATGGTAAATGCTATGTCAGTACCTTGCAATAATTTAAAATGTAGATATATGTTTTACTGATCTAGAACAAGAATGGAATGTCCACCTAATGGTATAAAAAAAACCTTTCCCATAGAAAACCTAGCACTTTTGTAATATAATGCCAGTAAATGACATAAATTAATATTTGCTATTATTTTTTTTATTTTTATTTAGATGAACTTCTACCTTAGGAAACAATACAAATGTTGCTGTATCAACTGAAGAGGATTTAATGATGGATTATGATCATGTAAAAAATAGTTTTATAATATAATTAAATAATATAATTAATATAAAAATTAATATTTTATTACACAAATGTAGTGTTTTCTGTAGGAAAAGTGATATGATCTGGAGAAAATGTCAATGGACAAAGTAAATTAATCCCTGAAAATCCTGATTCTATGTTTATTAAATAAGGGGATTTTTGTATGTACAATATTGTCTAAAAGTCCCAACTCACAAGATGCTCTGTGTATTGACTTGAAATGAACCCTTCAGCTGTTGTAGTGTAGTTTATTGATTAGGTGGTGCCATATGTAAATATTGCTTTTTACATACAATTCAGTTTTGCTTTAAAAAGGGATTGGATC
This sequence comes from Pseudophryne corroboree, assembly GCF_028390025.1. Taxonomy (NCBI): domain Eukaryota; kingdom Metazoa; phylum Chordata; class Amphibia; order Anura; family Myobatrachidae; genus Pseudophryne; species Pseudophryne corroboree. The sequence goes on along the minus strand of NC_086449.1, from coordinate 794,200,714 downwards.
TGACCTCCATTACCAGTAAGGTAGAAGAGGATTCTGTGGCACAGAATAGGGGAGGAAACAGGGCACAATGACACACATCAATGGTAAATTGCATCAACAAGCATTTGTGCAGTCACCACCCAACTCTTCCTAAAGGCAATAAAATTGTTCAAAAGAGAAGGATTAGAGGCTAAAGATTCTCTAATTCTAATATTTTATTTTAACTTTCCACTTGGATTGGTCAAATGTACATTTTAAGGGATGACTGTATACATATTTTAGGACTTCATAAATATTCTATAATGCTGCTAGTAAATCTGTTTGCACAGCTTCCACACTACTGGAAATTGTTGTGCATAGGTGAAAATTAAACCACAGATTTATGTTTTACATATATTTACAGAGCCGACCCTGGCCATAGGCCATATAGGCAAATGTCTAGGGTGCCATTTCTCCAGGGGGTGTGTCAAGCAGGCATGAAGGCCCATCCCCACAGTATTAGCTGCAATTTAAGGGCCACCAAATTGGTCACGGGCCAGCTCTATATACAGTATTTATGTGGCTTTTCCTGATTTACATAAGGCAACTTTTTTTTTAGTTTAATGGTCCTTTAATAGACTAAATTACAGAAAAACCGGTGTGTAGAGAATTTTTTTTTTAATTAGTGGGGTTTATTTATTGAACAAGGCAACTCCAGTGATCCTTTTAACAGTCATTAAGAGTTCATTTTAAATTCTCTTTTTCGCTTTTCCTATGAAGATTTTGTTCCAAATATTAAATATTTTGTTCCCTCATATGCATTTAGAGAAAGGATCAGGAAAAATCCAAATATTAAATTTTACACACACACACACACACACACACACACACACACACACACACACACACACACACACACACACATCATTACATGCTACTTATTTTCAAACAAATTAACCTGTTAGAACCACAAGTGCTTTGCTTAAGTAAAAATTTCAAGGTCGTTAAAAGGGATTTCCACCTTCGGGTAACTTTAAAGTGTTGCTTTATATGCACCCTCTTGCACCATTTACGAAAAATATCTTTCTGGATTCCTTCTGTGCAACAAGGTCATTTCTTTGTGTTGCCTATGGGTCAATACACAATACTGCTTAGTACCTGGATGTTTTTGTATTGCAGGCAGCACAAAACAGTAGAGTGACATGAAAGGCAACAAAATTAGTAGACTTTGATCATATAAATAAATTGCTGAAAAGCACTGGAGGGAGTCAGATGGAAAAGTGAATGTATTTAGCAAAATTGCACACATTTAAACCATATGGAAGTCCCCTTTAAAATACAGCTATGGAGATCAATCAAACAGCCTTGCAATAATTATTAATCTGTCCCTGTTATAATAAGTAACACTGTTGATGCCTAAGCCAGTGAGGGATCACCTGGAACAGACATCAAGACTATCTATAGTCATTGCGTTGCCAACAAGATACATATATATATATATATATATATATATATATATATAATCTAAGGTCAGTGAATCAATTTCATACATTATGTGTTTAATCATCAGTAGTCACACAAAATGTTAACAAATAGCAAGAACCTTTTTAGTATTAAAAAAGTAAATAAATAATAAGTAGGATTAAGTACATAAACTTATCAGTGCATGAACGGAACACGGTAATAATGACATTCAATTTCACCTCAATCACAGCTATATGTGCAGGTTGTTAATGACCACACACTGGCCAGTAAAATAATTAATGATTTCAAAATAAATCTAAACTGATTTCTAACTCTCCAATAGCGAGGCCGACGCAAACTGTGCAGAGAACGACCGCCGCCCGCAGGAAGAGCTATGCTATAAAAGCAAATATAATCAAACACCAAAAAATGGACTTAGAAATATGAATTGATGGTTGGTCAATATGACCTGAGATTAGGCAACTAAAGCTGGATGTAGCCAAGAATGGAACACCTCACTGATGAGGCCCACCTTCAGACATCATTGGTTTACCGGTGTATATGCCCTCCTGTAATCCTTAACAGATTTTCTCCTGCAGGTTTTTGTCAAAGCGTAACAAGCTTTATAATATCACCTAAGCAGCAATGTCAGCTTCTCTTGCCCTTGGGTATGACACCAATTGCTCTGCTCTAGTAGCCATTTCAGAGCACAGTTTATTAAAAACTCAATGCATGGATTTCCTTTTAATAATGTTTTTTTTTTTAACCGTTTCTAACAACCTCTGAATCCTGTGGGTTCATATTTACCGATGTATGTGTGGGATTAAGATCCGTCATACTGACGTTGACCAATGTTTGCTTACCTAACAGATTTTGTTGAAAATCTGCCCAAAATCGATAAGCCTCAGCCAGTGTGTCCGCTCCCTTGGTATGGCTACTGTGTTCCATATTCCATGGAGATCTTATGTACCCTGATTACAGCCTAGCTATAAAGAAGCCTGAGGAAGAGTTCTTTTGTAAAGTGTTTAGAACATCCCAAAAGGTGCAACATTATATACGAAAGAAAATAAATAAATAACAAGCTCATAATGGCAATACAAATAATAAAAACACAATAAAATCTAATGGCCGACACTACGTTAAGTAAATACTTCCAATGCGGGTTCATATATTGGCTTAAGTATCCTGGAACACTGTAACTCTTGTTAGAGAAAAAGGTCACCATCCTGGATTCATTCCATGCAGCCAGCACTGACTATGATAGAAGTCACTATATTATTGCCCTCGCATAGGCAGATTTCAAGCTTCTCGGGTTCTGTGCTTCTCTTATCGTGGTATAAATCTGGACTCTGTACACTAAGAAGGCAAATGTCTGAACTTTCTCTGGCCAGAAGACCTCCAGTATAGTGATTGCCACCGGTGAAGTCCTCTTAGTCCTATTTTAGCATTCGTCGAAGTCTAAGGGTCTGGGGGCGTTTTGGAGAGACAGTTGAGGGGAGCACACTGTTGACTGGAATGTGTTTTATCTTCTTGGACTGCTAAATTAGGACTAGAAGACAAGAAACAATATTTAAAAAGTTTGCTAAAACATCTAGTAGCTGACAATTTATTTTAAGACATTTCTACATATAGTACGACTTCAGGACAACAGCAGCTTCTGGGAAACGTGCATCATATGTAATCTGCCCATAAAATTCCCCAAGCGCAGCAGAATGCAGTGCGGCACCAAGGCAAAAGTCCCACCCACTCTTATGTAAGATGTTTAAGGCATATTACATTTACATACACTGCAAATTATATTGTATCCTCTTGTGTGATAGCAAACCTATATCTTAAAGCATTATGGTAATTCAAACATACCACAATCAGGATTGCAGTTTACAGTTCAGAATATATTGAATTCTGGGGCCCTTCCAATTAAAATATGAGCCATTAAGTTATTGAAATTCACTTTATATTTAAAAAAATCTTTTCAGTAGCACAAATATCTCTCTATATAATAATAATAATAATCATAATAATAATAAATAGTTTTACAAGAAATTATTAATAATTATCGGTTTTGTGAATTAAACTTTCTTACCTCTAAAATATTAAAAATGATGGTTGTTGTTCGCTGTGATTATGGTTAGTAAATAAATCAGTAGATTTTAAATTTTTTTTATTTTATAGGCTGGTAAACTATTAAAACACAGTCCATCAATATAGTAATATTGATAAAACACTTATAAATATTTCATAGAACTCTTTGCAGTTAATCTAACAAACCTGGCTCCTACAGACACAACTGTAGCCTTAGCATGTACTGAAAACTGATGCATTGTGGGTATACCACAGAAAATAAAAAAGACAATACACACAAATTTGTATACAAATATATAATTAGCAAAAACAAATATGTATATATTTTTTATGAAGACGTGTAGCTATTCAGCAAGATACAACAATCCCTATTCTATTATTTAATTAAGTAGGTATATGAAAAAACAGATTATATCCACTGTTAAGGGGGGTACACACGGAGAGATCCGTGATTAAAATCTAAGCAATCTGACTAGATCTCTCGTGTGTATGCCCCCCAGCGATAGTGATGCGTGGCCCCGCGCGTTGCTATCGCCGGTGCTAGATTGGCCTTGCACAATCTAGCACATTGCTCATTTCACCTGCTAGGTGAAATGAGCGGCCCTCCCGTCCCCACCCCCCTCACTCAGCACACATTGTGCTGTGCCGAGCGCAGGGTGGAGGAGAGATGTGTGCTGAGCGGTCTGTGACAGATCGCTCAGCACACATCTCTCCAGTGTGTACTGCCCATTATACCACCTTTTCATAGCTGGGGGGGTGGAATGTAATAGGGTGTGAGAATCAGAAAGTGAGAGATTTTATGAGAGTTTTCCAACTTTTTTTAAAGTAGCAATCATTTACATGGGAAACCCAGGGTGATTAAGCCATATAAATGATTGCCACTTAAAAAAAAAACCATGAAAACTCTCACAAAATCTCTCACTTTCTGATTCTGACACCCTATTACACTCCCCCCTTGGTGTTTTGCAACTGCATGTAGTAGTCTACAGTGGTTTCTTAAACACTTATAATTAATACACATTTTGTTGATGATTCAGGGTTGAGAGAAAAACAAAAAAGGAAAAAAATTACTTTGGCAAAAAAAAAACATGTTGCACTGCTGGTGCGGCAGATATAAAATGTTCAGAAATTTAGATTTGGGAGGGGCGTGTCTGGCTAAACTCTAAATAGCAGTGTAAAAAAAGCTGCCCAGCATTTGCTCACTACATGCAAAAGTAAGCAGTATTTACTCTACATGCAAAATAAATACATTTCTAAATAAATTACTAAAATAAACAAATGCATTTACATCCTGATCTGCCATACCTATTGCTGTTCTGGGCATTTGTCACTAGAGGGAGCTATATATCTAAAAATTAGGAGACAGGATTTGTAAACTTACAATAAAATGATAAAGTGATTTTTTTTTAAATAAAATAGATTTAATTAAAAAAAATTATAATTACAATAAACAGAGATGATATAAAATGCTGTTAATCGATTAGATAATACAATAAAAATAAACCAGGCAGTGGGTATATTAGTAAGTAATGATTTTACATGCACAGAGCTCACCTACTGTACAGTATGCTCTGTTCACTGTTGCAATGTTCTCTAAGTATATCACCCATTGAATGCCCCATACTTCTCTGATACTTTAATGTAGGCTGAGCGCTGAGAAGAGAAATGAACGCTGCGTGGCTTTTCGTCATCACGGGATCCAGGCAAACAAATCACTGCTTTTCTATATTAACTCCACCCTTAACGCCATCCTAAACTTCAGTATTAGTATTGAGTGGAATTATCATTGACTAATTTGATGCAATGTGTTTATTGTACTGTAACTCAGCAGCCAATCAGATGTTACCTGTACAGTATAGCGTCTGTCACCCTTGTCATCTGGATGTTTCAGCAATGGATAAATATTTTCTGTATTTTATATATAACCAACATAACTTGGTGAATAGTCCTAAAGAAGCCATACGATAAACATTGAACCAACATTTGCAATTCCAGTTGGACAAAACGGGGTCAGTATATCTTGTCCATGGGCGGTTCCAAAAATCGGAGTGTAGGGGTGCCCCGCTTGTGTAAGGTGATAGGGTAGATACTAGATCCAAGTGGGCTAAAGGACCTCTGATGTCACAACCTGTGACCCGTGACCCACCTCCTCATGAGGGAGAGGGTTGAGCGCAGCAGGGCGACAGATAGGGTTAGGCTGCGGAGGGTGTTAAAAGTTAGGCTGCGGGGGGGGGGGGGGTTAGGGAAGGTTAGCGATTGGCTGTGGTGAGTAGATGGTTAGGGTTTGGCTGCGGGGAAGGGATGGTTAGGGTTAGGCTGCGGGAAGGGATGGTTAGGGTTAGGCTGCGGGGAAGGGATGGTTAGGGTTTGGTTGCAGGGAAGGGATGGTTAGGGTTAGGCTGCGGGGAAGGGATAGTTAGGGTTAGGCTGCGGGGAAGGGATAGTTAGGGTTAGGCTGCGGGGAAGGGATGGTTAGGGTTAGGCTGCGGGGAAGGGATGGTTAGGGTTTGGTTGCAGGAAAGGGATGGTTAGGGTTAGGCTGCGGGGAAGGGATAGTTAGGGTTTGGCTGTGCTGAAGGGATGGTTAGGGTTAGGCTGCAGGAGGGAAGGGTAACGTGAGAGACAAGGTCCTTTAGCCCACTTGAATTTAGACTCAACCAAGCCAATAGGTACATAATATGCGCTCACTGACCACCTGCATGTTTATACTTCAACAAAAGACATTGAGGGGTAGAGTTACTAAAGCTTAAATACGATGTGACAATATAAATACTCAGGGTAAGTACGTTATATGCAGCTCAGTGGTGCCTTCTATTAGTCTTTAAATTTTATAGTTCATTATTCAATATCATAAAAAGTAAGTCATTTGAAACAAAATGAAAGTTGTATGTGATTATCACCGGGTGTATGTTACAGTCACTGACAGTTATATATTCCAACATGGAACAGTATAGCAGAAGGCAATGTTACACAATTGCTCTCACAAAATACCAGGTTATATTTCAGAGGAGTGACATCACTGCTCACCAAATGCCACGTTATATTACCCAGAAGTTACATCACTGCTCACCAATTGCCAGGTTATATTCCACAGGTGACAGGAGTGACATAACTGCTCACCAAATACCAGGTTATATTCCCCAGAAGTGACATCACTGCTCACCAAATACCATGTTATATTTCACTGGAGTGACATCACTGCTCACCAAATACCAGCTTATATTCCCAGAAGTGACATCACTGCTCACCAAATACCAGGTTATATTCAGCGCTCCCCCTTTCCCCCTTCCTGAGAGTTTATATATTATATATACAATATAATTCGCTGTTAAATAATATTCACAATCAATAGAATTAAAAAAATATTTTTTATTCAAAGTATATAAGGTTGTTTAAAAAGTCATATGTAAAAAAATGAATTGTTCTCAGATAATTGATCAATTAATTAATTAAGATACAATTAAATTTATGAAGTGTAAAGAGGACCTATAAGGTTATAAAATGCAGTTTACCAATCCTAATACCAAGTTGATGTCAGAAAAAACTAATAATGAACCAATTAAAAATAAAACTTTGTTAAAAGTAAATAGACCTGTATAAATAAATATATTACAAACCTAATACCGGTATACAAAAACAGACATGCAACACAGATGTGGACACAAGTGGAGGCTGCAGTATTTTCACCTGTGGGTACACTTTTTAGCGTTTTACCCCATTAGGTGCATGTAAAGTCTCTATAAGATACAGTCTGAGTTTCACCTATGGGCAGTCTGTGGTTGTAGCGTGATAGGATTCACTTAGATCTTTAAAAGCAATCAAAGGCTCCTGGAAGGTACTAAATTCCTTGCATGGAATAAGTCCTGTTAGTACCTTAATCCGTTGGCGGAGTGGTGAGGTTCTCGTGGTCTGCCGGCAGACACCCGCTGCTCCGTGTCTCTCTGTCTCCGGACTCCGTGCAGGGATCGATTGTTCCGCAATCGACGCGTTTCGCCTTGGTATAGGCTTCGTCAGGATATACCAAGGCGAAACGCGTCGATTGCGGAACAACGGATTAAGGTACTAACAGGACTTATTCCATGCAAGGAATTTAGTACCTTCCAGGAGCCTTTGATTGCTTTTAAAGATCTAAGTGAATCCTATCACGCTACAACCACAGACTGCCCATAGGTGAAACTCAGACTGTATCTTATAGAGACTTTACATGCACCTAATGGGGTAAAACGCTAAAAAGTGTACCCACAGGTGAAAATACTGCAGCCTCCACTTGTGTCCACATCTGTGTTGCATGTCTGTTTTTGTATACCGGTATTAGGTTTGTAATATATTTATTTATACAGGTCTATTTACTTTTAACAAAGTTTTATTTTTAATTGGTTCATTATTAGTTTTTTCTGACATCAACTTGGTATTAGGATTGGTAAACTGCATTTTATAACCTTATAGGTCCTCTTTACACTTCATAAATTTAATTGTATCTTAATTAATTAATTGATCAATTATCTGAGAACAATTCATTTTTTTACATATGACTTTTTAAACAACCTTATATACTTTGAATAAAAAATATTTTTTTAATTCTATTGATTGTGAATATTATTTAACAGCGAATTATATTGTATATATAATATATAAACTCTCAGGAAGGGGGAAAGGGGGAGCGCTGAACATTTTTTCTTTGCACCTTATATAACTCTAGGGGGTGTTTATAGTACACTCTCCATTTGTTCTACAGCTGCTACCCAGACCCTACAGCCGCATCTAGGAGTGGCGCAGTACCTCACATAACCCTTCTTTATAAACCAGGTTATATTCCCCAGAAGTGACATCACTGCTCACTAAATACCAGATTGTATTCCACAGGTGACAAAAGTGACATCACTGCTCGCCAAATGCCAGGTTATATTACACAGGTGACAGGAGTGGCATCACCGCTCACTAAATACCATGTTATATTTCACTAGAGTGACATCACTGCTCACCAAATACCAGGTTATATTCCCCAAGAGTGACATCACTGCTCACCAAATACCAGGTTATATTCCCCAGAAGTGACATCACTGCTCACTATATACCAGGATATATTTCACTAGAGTGACATCACTGCTCACCAAATACCAGGTTATATTCCCCAAGAGTGACATCACTGCTCACCAAATACCAGGTTATATTTCACTAGAGTGACATCACTGCTCACCAAATACCAGGTTATATTCCCCAGAAGTGACATCACTGCTCACTATATACCAGGATATATTTCACTAGAGTGACATCACTGCTCACCAAATACCAGGTTATATTCCCCAAGAGTGACATCACTGCTCACCAAATACCAGGTTATATTCCCCAAGAGTGACATCACTGCTCACCAAATACCAGGTTATATTCCCCAGAAGTGACATCACTGCTCACTAAATACCAGGTTATATTTCACTGGCGTGGCATCACTGCTCACCAAATACCAGGTTATATTTCACTGGAGTGACATCACTGCTCAACAAATACCAGGTTATATTTCACTGGCGTGACATCACAGCTCACCAAATACCAGGTTATATTTCACTGGTGTGGCATCACTGCTCACTAAATACCAGGTTATATTTCACTGGAGTGACATCACTGCTCAACAAATACCAGGTTATATTTCACTGGCGTGGCATCACTGCTCACCAAATACCAGGTTATATTCCCCAGAAGTGACATCACTGCTCACCAAATACCAGGTTATATTTCACTGGAGTGACATCACAAATATAACTGAAATATACTGTAGTGAGTTTACAATATGAATCCATATTAGAACAGCTAGCACAGGACCTGAAACGGGGTCTCCTAGTAGAATAACACGGAGAGGGAATAAGAGTACAGTGGGATGCTAGCTGACTGCATGCAGGGAGACAGGAGAAAGAGACAGAGAAGAGTGTTAGCTGCACGTTACCTGGCGGGCGGGTAGTAATGCCGCTGGGTTAGTTGTGAGTACTGTGGCGCTGAGGCAGCAGGCTGCTGACAATCTACAAGAGACTGATTAATTAGACATATATACAAGAGGTGACACAGTCCTTGGTTACACAGAAAAGAGAAAGCAGCAGAGAATGGCAATGTTACAGGTCACATACATTCAAGAGGTTTTATATCTGCAGAAGCCACAAACCTATATATATCATTAGTGTGATACTAAGGGTACATTATGCAGTAGTAATGAGAATCCTTCCCTGTACCCGCTTCAACATATAAAAGGTAATGTTTAAGTGTATTCTTTACACAAATACAGTACAAATGCACAATATAACACAAACCATAAAACATATTGTGGACATTGTGGTTTTATTTAGCACAAAGATGTGTGTGTGTGTGTGTGTGTGTGTGTGTGTGTGTGTGTGTGTGTGTGTAAGGGGGAGGGGGGTGTACTGGGATGGGTCTAATTATTGTACTTAGGGCCTAATTCAAGGTTGATTGCAAAATAACATTTTCCTCTGATGGGCAAAACCATGTGCACTGCAGGTGGGGGCAGATGTAACATGTGCAGAGAGCGTTAGATTTGGGTGGGGTGTGTTCAAGCCTGCACAGAAACAATATAACCCACCCAAATCTAACTCTCTCTGCACATGTGACATCTGCCCCACCTGCAGTGCACATGGTTTTGCCCATTAGAGGAAAATGTTGTTTTGCAATCAACCTTGAATTAGGCCCTTATGGGCTCATTTATCAATGAGTGATAAATTTCACTGTGAGTGATAAATTGCACCAGCCAATCAGCTCCTAGCTGCCATCTAACAGACTGTGTTTGAAAAATGACAGTTCGGAGCTGATTGGTTGGTGCAATTTATCACTCACGGTGAAATTTATCACTCATTGATAAATGAGCCTATTAGTATATACTGTAGGTAGCATTTAGGCTGCTGTTTGGCCCATGGTTAGGGGTAAGGGACTGCTAACCTCTTACCGCTCTTACAGCCTGATTCAGAGGACCGTGCTAAGTGCACGCAGTGGCGATAGTCACGCAGTTGTCCGATGATGACTGTACTGCGCGTACATCCCATTGATCACTGCTGGCAGACGTAGAAAAAATTTGGGTGCAAGAGCTGTGGCTTTTAGTGGGCGCTCCCGGGTGGCAGTGGGGACGGGGGGACGGGCTGGATCGCCAGACGCATCTGCACTGGCACCAGCGCCCATGTTCAGACATAGATTCTGCGCCTCCGTAGGGCTGGTGCAATATGTGATATAACGACCAGTGGGTGTATCTGTAGGAAGGCCATCCACTGCAGCAATAGACGCGGTAGAGGCTACATCTGAGTCAGGCCCTTCATGTTCTTTTCATTCTCTAATAAATTCATGGAAAGTGTCTTACACAAGTACCACAAATGAGCGCCCACACTGCCGTCCACTAATCCAGTATAGCTCACCATATACCACTGTTACACTACAGCTCACCCAGTACCACTGCTACAGTACAGCTCACCCAGTACCACTGCTACAGTACAGCTCACCCAGTACCACTGCTACAGTACAGCTCACCCAGTACCACTACTACAGTACAGCTCACCCAGTACCACTGCTACAGTACAGCTCACCCAGTACCACTACTACAGTACAGCTCACCCAGTGCTGCTAATCCAGTATAGCTCACCATATACCACTGTTCCACTACAGATCACCCAGTACCACTGCTACAGTACAGCTCACCCAGTACCACTACTACAGTACAGCTCACCCAGTGCTGCTAATCCAGTATAGCTCACCATATACCACTGTTCTGCTACAGCTCACCCAGTACCACTGCTACAGTACAGCTCACCCAGTACCACTACTACAGTACAGCTCACCCAGTACCACTGCTACAGTACAGCTCACCCAGTACCACTACTACAGTACAGCTCACCCAGTACCACTGCTACAGTACAGCTCACCCAGTACCACTACTACAGTACAGCTCACCCAGTGCTGCTAATCCAGTATAGCTCACCATATACCACTGTTCTGCTACAGCTCACCCAGTACCACTGCTACAGTACAGCTCACCCAGTACCACTACTACAGTACAGCTCACCCAGTACCACTGCTACAGTACAGCTCACCCAGTACCACTACTACAGTACAGCTCACCCAGTACCACTGCTACAGTACAGCTCACCCAGTACCACTACTACAGTACAGCTCACCCAGTGCTGCTAATCCAGTATAGCTCACCATATACCACTGTTCTGCTACAGCTCACCCAGTACCACTGCTACAGTACAGCTCACCCAGTACCACTGCTACAGTACAGCTCACCCAGTACCACTGCTACAGTACAGCTCACCCAGTACCACTGCTACAGTACAGCTCACCCAGTACCACTGCTACAGTACAGCTCACCCAGTGCTGCTAATCCAGTATAGCTCACCATATACCACTGTTCCGCTACAGCTCACCCAGTACCACTGCTACAGTACAGCTCACCCAGTACCACTACTACAGTACAGCTCACCCAGTGCTGCTAATCCAGTATAGCTCACCATATACCACTGTTCCACTACAGATCACCCAGTACCACTGCTACAGTACAGCTCACCCAGTACCACTGCTACAGTACAGCTCACCCAGTGCTGCTAATCCAGTATAGCTCACCATATACCACTGTTCCGCTACAGCTCACCCAGTACCACTGCTACAGTACAGCTCACCCAGTACCACTACTACAATACAGCTCACCCAGTGCTGCTAATCCAGTATAGCTCACCATATACCACTGTTCCACTACAGATCACCCAGTACCACTGCTACAGTACAGCTCACCCAGTACCACTGCTACAGTACAGCTCACCCAGTGCTGCTAATCCAGTATAGCTCACCATATACCACTGTTCCGCTACAGCTCACCCAGTACCACTGCTACAGTACAGCTCACCCAGTACCACTGCTACAGTACAGCTCACCCAGTACCACTGCTACAGTACAGCTCACCCAGTGCTGCTAATCCAGTATAGCTCACCATATACCACTGTTCCACTACAGATCACCCAGTACCACTGCTACAGTACAGCTCACCCAGTACCACTGCTACAGTACAGCTCACCCAGTGCTGCTAATCCAGTATAGCTCACCATATACCACTGTTCCGCTACAGCTCACCCAGTACCACTGCTACAGTACAGCTCACCCAGTACCACTGCTACAGTACAGCTCACCCAGTACCACTGCTACAGTACAGCTCACCCAGTGCTGCTAATCCAGTATAGCTCACCATATACCACTGTTCCGCTACAGCTCACCCAGTACCACTGCTACAGTACAGCTCACCCAGTGCTGCTAATCCAGTATAGCTCACCATATACCACTGTTCCACTACAGATCACCCAGTACCACTGCTACAGTACAGCTCACCCAGTACCACTGCTACAGTACACCTCACCCAGTGCTGCTAATCCAGTATAGCTCACCATATACCACTGTTCCGCTACAGCTCACCCAGTACCACTGCTACAGTACAGCTCACCCAGTACCACTGCTACAGTACAGCTCACCCAGTGCTGCTAATCCAGTATAGCTCACCATATACCACTGTTCCGCTACAGCTCACCCAGTACCACTGCTACAGTACAGCTCACCCAGTACCACTGCTACAGTACAGCTCACCCAGTACCACTGCTACAGTACAGCTCACCCAGTGCTGCTAATCCAGTATAGCTCACCATATACCACTGTTCCACTACAGATCACCCAGTACCACTGCTACAGTACAGCTCACCCAGTACCACTGCTACAGTACAGCTCACCCAGTGCTGCTAATCCAGTATAGCTCACCATATACCACTGTTCCGCTACAGCTCACCCAGTACCACTGCTACAGTACAGCTCACCCAGTACCACTGCTACAGTACAGCTCACCCAGTACCACTGCTACAGTACAGCTCACCCAGTGCTGCTAATCCAGTATAGCTCACCATATACCACTGTTCCGCTACAGCTCACCCAGTACCACTGCTACAGTACAGCTCACCCAGTACCACTGCTACAGTACAGCTCACCCAGTGCTGCTAATCCAGTATAGCTCACCATATACCACTGTTCCACTACAGATCACCCAGTACCACTGCTACAGTACAGCTCACCCAGTACCACTGCTACAGTACAGCTCACCCAGTGCTGCTAATCCAGTATAGCTCACCATATACCACTGTTCCGCTACAGCTCACCCAGTACCACTGCTACAGTACAGCTCACCCAGTACCACTGCTACAGTACAGCTCACCCAGTGCTGCTAATCCAGTATAGCTCACCATATACCACTGTTCTGCTACAGCTCACCCAGTACCACTGCTACAGTACAGCTCACCCAGTACCACTGCTACAGTACAGCTCACCCAGTGCTGCTAATCCAGTATAGCTCACCATATACCACTGTTCCACTACAGATCACCCAGTACCACTGCTACAGTACAGCTCACCCAGTACCACTGCTACAGTACAGCTCACCCAGTGCTGCTAATCCAGTATAGCTCACCATATACCACTGTTCCGCTACAGCTCACCCAGTACCACTGCTACAGTACAGCTCACCCAGTACCACTGCTACAGTACAGCTCACCCAGTGCTGCTAATCCAGTATAGCTCACCATATACCACTGTTCCGCTACAGCTCACCCAGTACCACTGCTACAGTACAGCTCACCCAGTACCACTGCTACAGTACAGCTCACCCAGTGCTGCTAATCCAGTATAGCTCACCATATACCACTGTTCCACTACAGATCACCCAGTACCACTGCTACAGTACAGCTCACCCAGTACCACTGCTACAGTACAGCTCACCCAGTGCTGCTAATCGAGTATAGCTCACCATATACCACTGTTCCGCTACAGCTCACCCAGTACCAATGCTACAGTACAGCTCACCCAGTACCACTGCTACAGTACAGCTCACCCAGTGCTGCTAATCCAGTATAGCTCACCATATACCACTGTTCTGCTACAGATCACCCAGTACCACTGCTACAGTACAGCTCACCCAGTACCACTGCTACAGTACAGCTCACCCAGTGCTGCTAATCCAGTATAGCTCACCATATACCACTGTTCCGCTACAGCTCACCCAGTACCACTGCTACAGTACAGCTCACCCAGTACCACTGCTACAGTACAGCTCACCCAGTGCTGCTAATCCAGTATAGCTCACCATATACCACTGTTCCACTACAGATCACCCAGTACCACTGCTACAGTACAGCTCACCCAGTACCACTGCTACAGTACAGCTCACCCAGTACCACTGCTACAGTACAGCTCACCCAGTGCTGCTAATCCAGTATAGCTCACCATATACCACTGTTCCGCTACAGCTCACCCAGTACCACTGCTACAGTACAGCTCACCCAGTACCACTGCTACAGTACAGCTCACCCAGTGCTGCTAATCCAGTATAGCTCACCATATACCACTGTTCCACTACAGATCACCCAGTACCACTGCTACAGTACAGCTCACCCAGTACCACTGCTACAGTACAGCTCACCCAGTGCTGCTAATCCAGTATAGCTCACCATATACCACTGTTCCGCTACAGCTCACCCAGTACCACTGCTACAGTACAGCTCACCCAGTACCACTACTACAGTACAGCTCACCCAGTGCTGCTAATCCAGTATAGCTCACCATATACCACTGTTCCGCTACAGCTCCTCCAGTACCACTGCTACAGTACAGCTCACCCAGTACCACTGCTACAGTACAGCTCACCCAGTGCTGCTAATCCAGTATAGCTCACCATATACCACTGTTCCACTACAGATCACCCAGTACCACTGCTACAGTACAGCTCACCCAGTGCTGCTAATCCAGTATAGCTCACCATATACCACTGTTCCGCTACAGCTCACCCAGTACCACTGCTACAGTACAGCTCACCCAGTACCACTGCTACAGTACAGCTCACCCAGTGCTGCTAATCCAGTATAGCTCACCATATACCACTGTTCCACTACAGATCACCCAGTACCACTGCTACAGTACAGCTCACCCAGTACCACTGCTACAGTACAGCTCACCCAGTGCTGCTAATCCAGTATAGCTCACCATATACCACTGTTCCGCTACAGCTCACCCAGTACCACTGCTACAGTACAGCTCACCCAGTACCACTGCTACAGTACAGCTCACCCAGTGCTGCTAATCCAGTATAGCTCACCATATACCACTGTTCCGCTACAGCTCACCCAGTACCACTGCTACAGTACAGCTCACCCAGTACCACTGCTACAGTACAGCTCACCCAGTACCACTGCTACAGTACAGCTCACCCAGTGCTGCTAATCCAGTATAGCTCACCATATACCACTGTTCCACTACAGATCACCCAGTACCACTGCTACAGTACAGCTCACCCAGTACCACTGCTACAGTACAGCTCACCCAGTGCTGCTAATCCAGTATAGCTCACCATATACCACTGTTCCGCTACAGCTCACCCAGTACCACTGCTACAGTACAGCTCACCCAGTACCACTGCTACAGTACAGCTCACCCAGTGCTGCTAATCCAGTATAGCTCACCATATACCACTGTTCCGCTACAGCTCACCCAGTACCACTGCTACAGTACAGCTCACCCAGTACCACTGCTACAGTACAGCTCACCCAGTACCACTGCTACAGTACAGCTCACCCAGTGCTGCTAATCCAGTATAGCTCACCATATACCACTGTTCTGCTACAGCTCACCCAGTACCACTGCTACAGTACAGCTCACCCAGTACCACTGCTACAGTACAGCTCACCCAGTGCTGCTAATCCAGTATAGCTCACCATATACCACTGTTCCACTACAGATCACCCAGTACCACTGCTACAGTACAGCTCACCCAGTACCACTGCTACAGTACAGCTCACCCAGTGCTGCTAATCCAGTATAGCTCACCATATACCACTGTTCCGCTACAGCTCACCCAGTACCACTGCTACAGTACAGCTCACCCAGTACCACTGCTACAGTACAGCTCACCCAGTGCTGCTAATCCAGTATAGCTCACCATATACCACTGTTCCGCTACAGCTCACCCAGTACCACTGCTACAGTACAGCTCACCCAGTACCACTGCTACAGTACAGCTCACCCAGTGCTGCTAATCCAGTATAGCTCACCATATACCACTGTTCCACTACAGATCACCCAGTACCACTGCTACAGTACAGCTCACCCAGTACCACTGCTACAGTACAGCTCACCCAGTGCTGCTAATCGAGTATAGCTCACCATATACCACTGTTCCGCTACAGCTCACCCAGTACCAATGCTACAGTACAGCTCACCCAGTACCACTGCTACAGTACAGCTCACCCAGTGCTGCTAATCCAGTATAGCTCACCATATACCACTGTTCCACTACAGATCACCCAGTACCACTGATCTAGTACAACTTACTCAGTACCACTGCTCCTGTACAGCTCAACCCAGTACCACTACTACAGTACAGCTCACCCAGTGCTGCTAATCCAGTATAGCTCACCAAGTACCACTGCTACAGTACAACTCACCCAGTGCTGCTAATCCGGTATAGCTCACTATATACCACGCTTACACTACAGCTCACCCAGTACCACTGCTACAGTACAGCTCACCCAGTGCTGCTAATCCAGTATAGCTCACCCAGTACCACTGCTACAGTACAACCCACCCAGTGCTGCTAATCCAGTATAGCTCACTATATACCACGGTTAAACTACAGATCACCCAGTACCACAGCTCCAGTACAACTCACCCAGTACCACTAATACAGTATAGATCCCCATATACTGCTGTTCCACTACAGATCACCCAGTACCACTGCTACAGTACAGCTCACCCAGTACCACTGCTACAGTACAGATCACCCAGTACCACTAATCCAGTATAGATCCCCATATACCACTGTTCCACTACAGATCACCCAGTACCACTGCTACAGTACAACTGACCCAGTGCCACTAATCCAATATAGCTCACCATAGACCACTGTTCCACTACAGCTCACCCAGTACCACTACTACAATACAGCGCACCCAGTGCCACAAATCCAGTATAGCTCACCATATACCACTG